>NW_024962270.1:5046164-5232005 GCF_019238085.1 Lagopus leucura
CCGCCGCCTCGGCAGGGGGCAGCTCCCGGCTCCGCCGCCGCCCCTCGGGCCGAGCGAGGGGGCGAGGGGCCGCCCCGGGGTCGGGGCCGCGGGCGGGACCGGCCCCCTGACCCGCGCGAGGTCTCGGAGCGGAGTGTGGCGCTGCCGGCGGGGGGCGGCGGGCGGCAGCACCCTGCGGAGCCCGCTGATCGAGCGGCCGTACCCGCGGAGGCGGTCCCGCGCCCGGCCGCCCCGCACCACCCGCCGATCCGCGGCCGCGCGCCCGGCTCCGCGCCCGGCCCCGAGACCAGGGAGCCGAGAGGCGGGCGGCGGAGCCGTCGGTCGAGCCCCACGGCGCAGCGGGAGCGGCCGCGGGGCCGGCCGGGGAGCGCCGAGCGGAGGCCGAGGAGCCGCGGAGCGCGAGGGGCCGGGGGGAGCGGCGGGATGGCGCCGGGGGGCCGAGAACGCGGGGAGGCGGCGCGGGTCGCGGTCTCGGGGAGTAACGAGGGGGCGAGAGGAGCGCGGTCGTGCCGCAACCTCCACCCGGGAGCGGGCGCCGGGGAGGCGGAACTGGGGCGCAGAAGCCCCGCATCGCCTCCCGCGGACTCGGAGCCGCCCGAGCAGCGCGTCTCGCAGCTCTCCCGGGAGGCGCGGCCCCGGCCCCGGCATCGCCGCCCCGCGCTCGGGAACCGCCGGCCGTGCCAAAGCCGTAGGGTCTGTGTGCGGAAAGTGCCACGTGTGAGTGTGTCGGTGAGTTCTGCTGTTCATGAGTGCTAGCGTGAACGTACATTTGAATTAATACTTAATTTGCGGCATCTGTTTTAATAATTTCAGTATTTTGAAGTATTTGCAGTATTTTGCCAAATGCTTACAGTAGGCGCTTCTTGCAAACGCAGTAATTATTTGTAACTAATTTAGCGTCTTCTCTGTACTTTGCAACTGGGTTTGAACTCTTTTATGATGAACAAGAAAAGGAATTGCATTTACCCTACCAGCACAAAATTTTACACGTCCTTCTATAAAATAGTATGGAAATGTACACGAGAGCTTTAATTCACCTTGTTCACCAAAGCAGCATGTAGGTAATGTCTCAATTTATAGCTAAATATGGCTTCAACAACACAATTTCTCTAGAGGGAAAAAAAAAAAAAAAAAAAAAAAAGAAAAAGAAAAAAAAAGAAAAAGTATCTAAGAGAGATAAGAGAGAGAAGGAGAGCTCTAAAAGCAGTTTGTAAAACTCCCCAGTCATTCAGTGAATTGTATCCATTTTTACTTGTTAACTCATACATTCAATGAGATTGAATATGGACCTGGAATGAACAATTGCATGGCCATTAACCGTGCTAAACTACTACAGAACAGACGTAATTCCTTTTCTTCTAGGTTATATTTCCCTGTTGTATTTCAGTTGCCTGAGTTTGACCGAACACCCATGGTATTTTACCATATTGGGTGCTAAATTCTATGAATGCAATGAATTGGCTGTCGCTTCATTTTTTTGGTGCCATATATATAGGGAGCAGAGGTGCCTCATTATGCACGAACAGAACATTACCCACAGCTAAGAGTTAGTGTCCCAGCTGCAGTGCAGCACAGTGCTGAGTGCCTACAAGCCACTTCCACTTATTTATCGACGTTTCTGATTTTCTTCAATACTGTGTGAAATAAACATATGGGAACAACAACAAAAGGTCACAATATGAAAGAAGTGTGCAGCTATGTTTGGTGTACGCTGTGATGATGGCACACGCATTAAGAGTGGTTGTCAGTCCTTCTAATACCTGTTTCACTTGGCTGTCATTACAATGATTTCTAAACCAGTCAAATCCATGAAGGCACATTCTACCAGACAACAGTTTTGCATTTATAAAGAGTCAAGAGATATCTGGAAACGTGCCCACCTTGCCTAAGAATATGATAAAATAAAAATTGGTAGTTGAATATATGTTTACCTGAAAGAAGTTTGAATGTTAGTGGGAGACATACTGACCTACATGGTGGTTTGTCCTGAGCCGTTCTCAGAAGGGAAGCAGGCGGTGTGCTGGGCTGGTGGGTGCCTCACAGAGCTACTTGAGGATGAGCTGCAATCGATCCCACAGTTCTGTTTGAACTATGTTGAAACACGTGGCCAAAACTCACAGTTATTGAGTATATTAAGTGAATAACAAAGTTATTTCACTTAAAAGTAACTAAAAAATAGTTCAAGGCATTGATGGCTCACGTAACCGAATTGGGAAGCAAGCTGTTACCTCTAAAAAGGGCAAAAACTCTCCACAAAACACGTTTCTCATTTTTTTGAGGAGTCAAAGGCAGGATAGGATTAACTGTGTCCACGTAGCATCACTTTACTAAGGACAAAAATATTTCCTCTTACTGGAATGTATTGCTGCTACCCTTGATTCAGATCAAGGTCTAAATCCTGAAATTGCTTGTTACTCTAAGCACATGAGGAGGCCCCACAGGAACTATTCACATGTGAAAAGAGCTAGGACCAGAGCCAAAGTTTTGCATACTGTGAAGGTCAAGCTTGTTTCCTTTGTAAGACTTGCACTTTAGAGAAAAACTCTCCGAAATATGGTTTCCATACAGAAACTTCAGCTGATTCTTCTCCTTCAGTCGTCGGCCAGGATGCTGTATGTGCTGTGGCTGATTTAGAGCAGTTTGTGTAATTCTGGCCCTGTGACTATGGTGCTGGCTGGCTCCAGGCGCTGCCTTGCAGCTCTGGGTGCTGTCCCTGCCTTTCCCGGATCTATTTTTCTGTGTTTTCTATGTTTTCTGTTCACACTGACTTTTTGTAAACTTCCCAGAACAAAAGGAGAAAAGCCTCATAGATATTATACAACTGTTGGCTTTAGAGCTGTTATAGAATAACCCCTTCAAAAAATGCACTGGCCCTGCGGTGAATTCTCAGCATTTTTGCAGAGGTCGTACAAAATATATTGCTTGAGCGGCCGTACTTTGGCCACTCAGATAAGTCACAGGGAGACCACAGCAGATGACGGTCTTCAGGAAATACTGTAATTCACTTTTATGTTTCTATGCAGGAAAATAAGAGACAAAGCCTTCCCTTGACTACTGGGGAGGGGATACATGTGGAGACTGGCATAGGGAACGAAAGGGAGCTGCTCTTGCAGGAGTGACAGATAAGGTTGGAGGTCTTTCTGCTGAAGGCCTTGCGTAGCTTTGCTTTGTTTCTTTTTGTTTCTCTTCAGAGCAACAGAAGAATGCAGAAAACAAATTGTAACTGCATTTTACTACATCTTTTAATAGGATTTTGCCTCAGTCCCAAGTTATTCTCTGTGCACATATTTGAAAATTAGTTTCCATTTTCTCCTTTTTCCATCATGCTCATTTAATGGAAATGTAAAATAAATTTCACTTGGGATCCCTGAACTCTAGAACTGTTTTCACTTCTCCTTTTTGATAATAAATATTCCCTAGTTTTACCTTTTGTAGGAGCAATCCTTACCTAGATTGCACCATACTTCATAAATGTCAGTTGATACTCTATCTGGACTTAACACTGAATACAGTGGTTCTTTTACAGTTTCCTCCATTGCAGTGAACTGTAATTTATAATGGCTGATTAACTTTTAAAAAATATTCGTAGAAAACCTATTTTTGCCAAGAAATTTACAAATCACTTTTTTTCCCCACTCAGATTCATAAATACCTGAAATGCGAGCTAATTGAAAACCTGACTTCAGAGGAGCTGGAGCAGAACTGCCATAAAACGTTCTGCTGCAATCATATTTTTACACCACTAAAAATATTGCTATCTATTATCAAATGAATACAGTATAAATTAGAAATATCAAACAGAGATGGCTACAGCCACAAATCTAGATGAACAACTGCCATGTGGCAACACGTACGTATTGCTGTCATTCCAAGAGCTGGAGACACCATGCATCTACAGCCAATGTGTAGGAAGTTCAGGCTGTATGGCTTTAGTAGCATTACGATTTCATGAAGCATCCCTCGCTGGGTGAGAGCCAGGTACCAGAGGTGGTTATTGTCTTGCAGGGTTGTTGCCAAAATGGTTACAATATGGAACTTAAGAAGTCCAGTCCCTAACAGCAGCAGGTAGAACATACAGACTTCATCATCCCAGTTGTCAAGTGACACTGTTTTATAAATGTCATGAATAATGTATAAAACAACTTATTCTTTATACTGAACATTTTGAGAGTTCACGCACCCACCCCAGAAGGGCTTTGGGATGGGAATGCAAGACGACAAGCTAGAAAGATTCAAAGCAGAACACAGTGCACACAAAGGAGTTTGTGAACCCAGCTCCCTGCTTAATTACACGAGAGCCGGTCAGGAGCCATGCCAGCAACAGTACCACTGCTATTTTAGCTGACTTAGATGAGATAAAAATCAGGCTGAGTCTCCAGCTTAGGAATTCCTGCATACCTTTCATACAATACATATTTGCCATGTCTTTGAGAACAGTAAATTATTTTATTAATAAAAAACTGCTCAAAGCACTCATTTAAATTAATTTTATAAACTTAACAAGTGTTACTCAGTGTTCTCTGCATTTTTAAGAGTGTTTGGGGATTTATGTCTTGTAAAATAGAAACAAACTAGGAAAACTGAAATATATTGTGTCTTTTGCTGTACTTTACAGCACAGCTTGTGTTTAAGCAGCAGTCTAGACATGTAAAAATGCTAGAATAAACAATATTTTTTTCATTATTTTAAATTAGTTTGTACAGGAAAGCTATAAATTTCAGAATGATGTTCACTAGAAGGATTGTGTACCTTTTCAAGTATTCAAAACAAAAGATACTAAGAGGCAATTATATTACCTGCTGTTATAAATATAAAATCCCTTCAGAGTTAATGCAATTACCAGTGATTTCCTATAAAAGAAAAAAGAAATAATAACTTTATTTCCAAATAACTTCAGGATATTTAATTTAGGATTATGAAAAGTCACACTCTGGGTGTTTCTCTTTTTTTTCCCGTATTGTAGTTTGTTGTTTAATCATTTCAACATATAAACAAAATTAAATATTATTTAATATTCATTACAGGTCTTCAAATATCGGTTGGTCTTAAATATTTTCTCTTTCTAGTTTCAGCTGAGTTTTGTGTGCAGTTGAAGAATAATATTTGTCATGAAGATTTCATCTAATTTTGCCTTGAAGCAGAATAAATTCCAGAGACTCAAGACCTCATCTAAATCAAACTGGAATCTGTATTAAGATCAGAGTAATTTTCATTGTATTTATGTTCTTCTTCTTCTTCTTTTTTTTTTTTTTAATTTTATTTTGCTGACTAAAATTAGCATGTATGGAACACCAAGCATAGAGGACTAAGCTGTGTTCTTCTCTTCAGGATAATAAGTAAGTAAAT
Organism: Lagopus leucura; assembly: GCF_019238085.1. Lineage (NCBI taxonomy): Eukaryota > Metazoa > Chordata > Aves > Galliformes > Phasianidae > Lagopus > Lagopus leucura. Next base: position 5,051,511 of record NW_024962270.1, read on the forward strand.
GGAAAAATAAATGAAAGAAAACGAATCACGGAATCTACAGGACTACGGTATATCTGCATACTTTACAGTACTGCAGGTTTATAGCTGAGTTTCTGCAGGATTATTTCCTTCTACCTACAGCCTAATAGACTATGACAGTGCTGAAAACTTCTGAGGAACCAAAATTGGTAGGACATGGTGAATAAAAGTCTGAGGCAGGCACACTGGTCGAGAATCTGTACAAATAGTTCTGGCTGTGTACTGCTACAAAGTGCTTAATAATTCCCATTCCAGAGATTGCTGTGTAATAGTAGTGAGTGAGGTTGTTCAATTGGAAAATGCTTGGGATTGTTTTGGAAGACAGAGTTATGCAGAAATGCATGGCACTGAGAGATGGATTCCTTTCCTTCAATTTATATAGCAAGATGTTTATTACTAAGTTTTTCACAGGATTATGTAACATGCCTTTCAAAACAAGAGTACGAAGAGGTTTATTGACAAGAAAACTAAGGATTCAGTCTGCATTTAATCTACACTGGTAGATTAACGTATCACTCTTACCTGGCTTTTGTTTGACCTCATAGGACATTATGGTCTGTCATTTAAGTCTTGGCTATTACTGGTGGACACTGTATCTACCTGCTGAAAAAATAGTTTTGTCAAACAAAATCTGAAATTGCCTTTATGTATGCTTTTTGTTTTTCATCAAGACATCACCTGTACTTCTGTGAAATATCCATAAAAATTAAATCATGAGATACATGCAGGCAGAAAATTCCTATTCAGAACAAAAATCATTATTTATAATGATACACAGCAAATAATTTTTTGATGGTAACTTCCTCTTGTTTCTAGAATGTTTTTGTAACTGCTGAACAAATATCTATATTCGTTATCCTCCTGAATGCAGAGAAAAGCAGGCTAACATTTGCTATTGCCAGATGCTTTGAGCTCTCCCAGAGAGCACGTGGCAAACTGAATGCAGGCTCCTGTTTGTTAAGAACTGACTGGTGGTGTTTCCAAACCTGACCACAAATGTGACATCCAGTTATGACCGGATGAAACGTCAGCTTTCTCTATACCAGTTTATATGGAACAAATGTAATATAACAAGTTAATAAAACTCACACTGTTAAAATGCTTATGAAAATTAAAGACATGCTTGTAAAAGGTTTTAGGGATAGTGTGAAGATACCAATGAGAGGTAATGGTTGGCAACTATTAGAACTGGATAGAAGACTTTGGAATCATAATGATAGAGAGAATGTAAGTTCTCCCAGTACCCAACAGGTGCACCCAGTAAAGAGGCTGTGTGTTGATCATATCAGGACATTGTGTCTTACTGCATCACAAATGAATATAAAAAGTGATATACAATATCATGCAGTAAATAATTTAGAGTGATTTGTGCATGGAAGTTTCCCAATCATCCCACAAAGAATGCTCAGCATTTTTTTGAAAATCAAGTGCCTTTAACAATATCAAGCAAGGGATGCACTGTTCATTTTTAACATCAGATCTCGTACTTCTTTTGGCTTATCAGTTTTCCATTTAAGAGAAGGAAGAAAGGCTTCTTGCATATGAAACTGCTGCACAGTATGTTTCCCCAAACAGTGTACATTGAAGAATATTTTAACCCCCTGCAAAACCAGTTTAATTGAAAATTTTATTGCCATTATTCAAAACATTATGCAAGATGTAAATAATTTATTGAATGAAGAATTTGAGGTGATTTTGTATGGCTATCTGCAGATGGCTGCATTTCTCATAGCAGAATCGCTAGAGGGAGTCATAGGCAATGATACTCCTTCAGGATCTCAAACAGGTTTGCAACTGAAAAATTATAAAAGAATTTTAGGTAATATTTAGCAAAAACAAAAACAAAAACAAAAACAAAAACAAAAACAAAAACAAAAACAAAAACAAAAAAGATAATTGCAGTATCTGTAATTTAATTTCACTGCCTAGTTACTGATTATTAATGAAACTAGTTTAGTCTCAGAAGACACCTATAACAAATCATGATTTTGCATAACAACCACAACAAACCAGCAAGATAGATGTCCCACATAAGACTTTAACATATTTCTCAGTTAATGTTAATGCGGGTGCAGTGCTTAGAATGTGCTCACAGGAATTTTAGAGCAAATAGCAAAAGAAAAATCAAACATAAATAGAACTCAGTTAAAAGTGTATTTGTCAGTCATTTTTACCAAGATTTCTGCACCTTTGTCTAACTACATTTAGCCCAGGGCCTCCTTTGCTTTTATGTCTAAAATGTAGATTTCAGTGCAGTAGAACAAAACTAGTTTTATTCAAGTTTTATGTAGCAATAGGACAAAAAGGCTCACTGGGAAACATATATGCATACATTGAATTTTTGCTGTCCTAGACAATTTCCATGTTGAATTCAAGTTGTGGGTTCACAAAATTTCTCACAACTAGGAGAACTAGGAGAAAGAATATTGCTCTTGTCCTTAATCCTAGCAAGTTTTGAATGCAATGAAATAATACGCTCATCTACGGTCATAGTTTGTAGATAACACATTTGATTTATAATAAGATAATCATCAAAAAGATATATAATGTGTATATATATATATATATATATATTTTTAACATAAGATTTCTTAACAAAGTTTATGGCCTCAAGCTACGTGGTGCAGTCAGCACTCCTGAGGGATGTGATGCTAACCAGGGAAACCTAGAGAAGCTTGAACAGTGAGCCCAAGAGAATCTTATGAGGTTCAACAAATCCAGGTGCAAGGTCTTGTACTTACATCTTGGCAACCCCCCATTATCAATACAAGCCGGGGAATGCAAGGATGGAGCACAGCCCAGCCCTGTGAAAAGGACTTAGGACACTGGCTAATGATAAGCTGGACATGAGCCAGCAGTGTGCCCTCACAGCCCAGAAAGCCAACCATATCCTGGGCTGCACCAACAGCACTGTGATCAGCAGGGTGAGGAAGGTGATCCTGCCCCTCCACTCTGTACTGTGAGACCTCACCTGGAGTGCTGCATCCAGATGAGAAGTCCTCAATACAGGAAGGATATGGACCTGCTGGAGAACATCCAGAGGAGTGCCACAAAAATGATCTAAAGGATAGAACACCTCCCCTATGAGGACTAAGAGAGCTGGGGCTGTTCAGCCTGGAAAACAGAAGGCTCCAGGGAGAGCTGATAGTGACCATTGAGTATCTAAAGGGTGCTATATGAAAGAAAGGGACAGATTACAGAGTCTGTTGTAACAGGACAAGGGGATGTGTTTCAAACTAAAAGAGAAAACATTTAAATTGGATATACGGAAAAAAGTTTTTTACAATAAGATTAGTGAAGTACTGGAACAGGCTGCCCAGAGAGGTTGTGAGTGTCCTGTTCATGGAGACATTCATGGACAGGTTGGATGGTGTTCTGAGCAACTTCATATAGCTATAGATCACCCTGTTATTTGCAGGGAAATTGGACTTGATGACTTGTAAAGGTCTCTCTCAACTTAAATGATTCTATGATTCTATAACTGGTAGCTACCAACATAGCCTGAAGATCTTAAGTTAGCACTCATCCAGGGTGTACTTCTTTTTGGAGTCTAATAATAAATGCAGTTTAAAGAAACAAGCAACTGTGTATTTGTGATACTTAATAACACCGAAGCACAGCTTGCTCTCAAAAGATAGCTACTTATGCCCATTGTTTGAAAAGAACATGAGACAAAAAACGTACTGGTGACAATTTTCTTAAGTGTCATAGGTATACAGCTTAAAAATATGTGCAATTAGCTGTACCTCAATGGCATTTATGGTTGTGATGTTTTTTTACAGACATAATCATGGTAATAAAAGCCCTAGCGATTGACCTGGTGCAAAAAGGTTTCATCTGAACTCCTGAATTTAAACTATTTTAAGACTGATGTTAATCAAATATTTCTATTCTCTGTTATTTTAGCTGTATCAATATACATTGCCAGACTCGAGCAACTGATTTTACTCTAAGCACTTAATTTTCATAAAAATCTAAAAAGTAACTGGTAATAAGAACAGGTCTACAGACTGTTAGGAAGTGGTGTTCAGAGTAGTGCAAGTGGTGTTAAGAGCTGTTGGACAAAAAAAATAGATATCAAGACATTTCTCAGCTCTTGTATTCGTGTTCAGTGGATTAGATCAGAGATTTAAATTTTAATCCCATATATGACATGAGGCCAATTCCTAGAGAGAAACCTTTTGCTTTTAATTTGGATTAAATGTTGATGAGTTTTTGTCATATTCTTAGCTGTGGTATTTGGAATCTTTTCACAAACCATAGAATCACAGAATTGCTCAGGCTGGAAAAGACCAGCTGCAACCTCACCACACTACCCTAACTGAAGTGGGAAGGGATCTCTGCATGCAGCTGCTCCAACCCCTATTCCAGAAGGGCACTTAGAGCATGCTGCCCAGCACCATGTGTAGGCAGTGTCTGAAGGTCTCCAAGGTGGAGTCTCTACAACCTCTCTCTTTGCCCTCTCCCTTCACTATTTGTACACAATGATAAGATCCCCCTGAGTCTCTTCTCCTGGCTGAACAGTCAGCCTAAAGCATATAGAATATGACTGTAATTTGAGAAGAAGAAGAATCTAGGTGCCTAAAAATAAGCTCTGATTCCAGCTTAACAATGGATCTTTGGTATAACTTTGAAAAAATGCAATTTTTTCAGTTTTGAATTTTATAATTAAGAATAAAAATTGAAAATAGTCCATATTTATCATTATTTTCATTTACCATCTTCACTTTGTATATACAACTCAACTGCTACTATAGGTAGCTGGGATTTGTAATTGTTACTCTAATTATTCAGAATGACTGTATTCAAGTTTAGCTTTTGCCCTTATGATCAATACTTCTGACTTGATGGCCTTGTGAAATTCTGATATTTGCATTCTTTATATTTTTAGAGAAGACAAAAACCAAAAAGAAATCACTGTCACGTTTTTGATGGTTTGTTTTGCATACCTTGAAGAAATGTAAAGTCAAGACAAGGCAAACTAGGAGAAAGCTGCTCTTTCTTCATAACGTTACCACTGAGTGACTTGAATTGCTTTAACTATATCAAGAGAGAGCTCTGATTTACTTACAAGTTATTGAAGCTAAACAAACATAATTCATCAGCTGACCTTAAGTAACTGACCAAGTCATTGCCCTCTGCCCACAGCAAAGGCCTGGTAAAATATGTTAGCTTAGCTTTGTAACAATCCACTCCCATGCTGCACTTAGAATGGCTTTGACCACACAGCCAGCAGTTGCCATGGATAAGCTTATCCTATGCTTTAATGCATTGCTGTTACAGTCAGTGGTGTGCCTGAAACCCCTGCTTATAGCAAAATACTTCTACTCATAGTATTCTGTGATTCCCTCCACAGAAAAGACCAGCTTTTGCTTTTATCATTATTTCAATCACTTCAGTGTAGATCCAATTACACAGGTGTAAGAGTCTTTCTATTGGCATACCCTGGCATCAGTACAACAGCAGTTAAACACATAACTCTAGAATCAGGATAGATGTGTGAATAACAACATCTCATCAACAGCCATGCTGACAAAATTTAAATGAGATCAAGCTTAAATCTTATCCACCTCTGACAATGGCAATGAATGTAATGTGCCAGGCCTACTGGGCATGAGAGCAGAGTATGACCAGAAGCTGATTTAGTAAAACTTCCCTCATGCACATTTAATGAAAGTCAGAGACATCCATCCCTAGCTATGCTGTAGACAGTGGTGTCCTAACCCAAAACCACACGCATGGCAGCAATAAATGCCAAATTTATGACTACCACCAGAGCATACACATATACATTATGGCACTGTCTGTCTATAACTATATACTGTTGTGTATTACAATTCCCAATGAGTTCTGCATTCTTTTGCTATGTGGAACAGAGAAACAGAGCATAGATCTCCTTAGACACTATGATTTTCTGCTGACCAAAGCCATGGGTCAATATACTAGAAGGCAAAGGTGAAATACTACTGTAGTTTTTCTCCACTTCTGCTTCTTACAACACATTTCCTTGCAATGTGTTGTAAATGAAGAGCAGAAGCTGTGATCTGTATCAGACCTGAACTAAAACTGTCTCACTTTGGTCTATGAAAGAAAAAAAATCTCAGCTTGTAATCTGTACTGCCATGTAATTCAGGTCATATTCTTATCCATAGTTAAACAAAATGCTTTATCTGAACTGAAAATAAAGTATGCATTGCTGCTGATATATCTGCCAAATTTAAAACATGATATAAACTAAAGTTGACAGCATAAGCCACTCAAACAAGGCTTCAGGGACTCCAAAATGCTCCTTAATATTTATTTTTCATATTTGATTGCAGGTTATGCACAGGTAAGTGTAGTGCTACCCTGAGGGTTTTAAGTGTAATGTAGTCAACCATGATAATACCTTCAGTATCTCAGAAGACAGTTCTCACAATGACTAATATGAAATGAAAGTGAAGCTGAGTGTTTTTCAGACTAGTGTTAAGTTTTCTCTACAGTTATTTTAGTAGGTTCTGAAATGCTTTTGGTGTTTGCCTGTGAGTAAGAGAAAAACAAATACTTCCCTTTTTCTATCACAGTATTTTCCAGCACTCAAAGAACCCTAACATTAACTTGCTTTTATAACCCTGTAATACATGAGAAATCACTATCCTTCTGTCTATCCACTACTTCCTGTAACAATTTAGACTGGTATTTGCCAGTCATTTCCTCAGAAATGAATCACTAACCACTGGCACATATGCATGTAGTAGTGACAAAAGGAAATTAGCCAGAATTAGTCTACTTCAGGTGTCCCCAACCATTTTAACCTCTCACAACGGTAAAACCTGGAAGAGTTGGTCACAAAAATACCATGTTTTTACAGATATTTTTCTTAATCTTAATTATTAAAAAATAAAAAATGTAATATCATAATGCATTTAAATATATTCATACATATTAAACAGACATGGAAAAATAGTTATGTCCCAGAAGAAAACAGTCTACAGATCAGCCCTACCAGCTCTGGCTGCTCTAAGTTGCTCAACTGCTTCAAACAGACCCAGATCTGGCTTAACAGTGAGCAAATTTCAAGTAGATTTGTATTGTTAGGATAGCACAGAACACTAAAAAGTATTACCTAATTTTATCTCTAATAAGACAAAAAATGAAAAAGAAAGTAAAGGACAAAGTTAAGCCAAGGCTTCTTACATAGTTTTTTGGTAGGAGTTATACTTGCAGAATGGGATCAACAAAAATTAATATGCTGAATTTTGCCCCTCTACTCCACACTACTGAGGCCTCACCTGGAGTACTGCATCCAGACGTGGAGTCCTCAGTATGGGAGAGACAAAGACCTGTTGGAGTGCATCCAGAGAAGGGCCACAAATGTGATCCAAGGAGTGGAATACCTCCCCTACGAGGACAGGCTGAGAGAACTGGGGCTGTTCAGCCTGGAGAAGACTGTGAGGTGAAGACTGGAGTTATGATTTCTGTACTGAGTTTGTCTTCTAGGCAGTGAGAAGATGCTTTATCACAATTCAGCTTTAAATTCTGAATGCCTTGCCTTGTGAAACTGGGGTACTGCACCAAAATGCAGTTCCTTTCCTTTTATCATCTTCAGAGATGAGTTAATGGATAATTATTTTTGTTATTAAACTATTACAAATATAAAACTTAATCTGGGCATAAATAATGAAGTTTTATTACTGATTTTTTTTTTTTTTTTTGAGTAATCCCCTCAAGTACATTTTTAAAAGAACAAGATGCATAATGTAAAGTGCTTTAAACAGATTACATCCCAAATTTGAAACAAAAGAGTATTGGGGTGTTTCAAGATTACTCTTGGATTCGTTTCTCATGAAAAATCTGAAATTCTAGTCCTGCTTTTTTTTTCACTTCATACAAGCAGGATTCATGCAGACACGCATTAGAATTAATGATGCAGGTTTCTGTGGTATAAAGCTATTCACAGCAATGGACTTTGATGACACTGTGCTAAACTGAAAAAAAAAAAAAAAAAAAAAAAAAGGATTAAAGTTGTTCTGCCACCAGGGCCCTTAAAATATACTGACAACCCTTTTTTGTACTATAGTAGTAACATTTTTAATTTATGTTCCACAAGAAGCAAGTTAAAATCTTACTTCCTTTACTTTTTCCTCCTTCTCCAGCTTGTCTTATCGGCTACCAGCTTTGCACGGTATTTATTTATTCTTAGAACTATCTGCAAGAATATTTTTATATAACCTCCTGTAAGTAAGGTTATTGAAGTGCTTGAATGTTGTTAGTGAGAACTTTGTTTCTCATTGTTCCCCTGGCCATTAGTTTCAAGAAGCACATAGTGTTAGGTAGAATCCTACAGAGGGGACATAAGCTTCTAGTCTTTCGTATTTTACATTTTTTATCTTCAAATTGTTCTAGCTTTTCCTTTAATAAGCTTCAACTTCGATAAGGCTCTGTTTTTATTTCTCAGCCTGTATAGTTGCTACTAAAGAGGATGATGCAATTACCCTAACCCAACTTGCTTCACCTTCCTCTGGGAGATCATGCAGTTACTGCACAGATCACCGCAGTAGAGTGCAGAGATCCCTGAGGCTTCATGGGAGCAATTTGATGCTGGACAGGTTAGTTCTGCCTTTCAAACTGGGCTAATACAATCATATTCAGCCACACTAATATGATTATATCACTTTTAGACTTTATGTCTACATTTCTGCACACTGCTGCATTATGGCATTCAGGCCCATCTCCTTCCTTGGTGACTTGTCTTAGTGAAAACTTACTGCATTCCAGTGTTAAATTTATAGTGACCATGTTTTGTAACAGTCTGCTACAAAACTCTGTTCTTTCTTCCCTGCCATCATGGCTGAACCAAACCTTGCACTATTATTTCTCCTTTCTATTTTATTAAATTTATTAAAAATACTTTTGCCCTATGAGAATGGCAATTAAATCCAGCCTGGCAGAGAGTGGTTGCATCCAAATGTTTCCCATAACAAAACCAGTAATTGCTAGTGAGTTGCAAGTCTCAGTCTGGAGTAGTAAATAAGGATTCTTTTTTCATGATGTATATAGTCAATCCCTATCAAGTGCTGTCTGTATGCATCAGTGACAAATATCTGCAAACAAATTGTGTAATAGGGCATACTTCTACTCTGTACCAACCCCAAAATGCATTACTGCCCTGTTTAAACACTGGGTAAACACAAAGTACAAAGCATTTCACAGAATTAATTTCTTCTCTTTCATAAGGGAGATATAATGCATTAACTGATTTGAAAACAGTGAGTTTCTTTTATAATGTGGTCACTCACTAGGCAGGCTTTCCACAGGGTACAGGAGCTACAGTAAACAATCACTTAAACAGAAGGAAGCTCTTCAGTGCCCTGCTATGCTGATGTTTCTGGAAAAAGAAAACAAAACAAAACAATGAAACAAACAACAACAAAGAAACACCACACAAACCAAACTAACACTTCATTGCATGTTGAAAAGAAAGCACAAGCAGTCTGCTTAGAAAGCTTTAAAGCATAATTGAAATTCAACATGCAGATTTCTGTATTATTACATTGCTGTGTGCATTAGATTATTTGCTGAGCAACCAGCATTTTAAACATCACATTTTAAGAACTTTGTGCTAGTACAACAAGAAATGCAGAAAAATTAGGATGACAGCAGAAGTATCCTCAGACACACAAAGATTCTTCAGCTGAAAAGGGAACAAACAGTGCAGAGCTAGCCTATGTTCTGTGAGAAACGTTTCTCCCTCCATGTGCAGATGGAGCACAGATCACTGGTATGCTGACAAGCAAAACTCAAAACAAAGAGGTAAGCTACATATGTAATGGCAGGTAAGCTCACTGATCTTTTTAACCCAGTGAACATCTGATGTGATGTGAGATTCACTAAATTATATATTGCAAATCAAGGTCAGAATGAAGGGTGACTCAGAATTCTGTAACAGTCTCTCTGCTTCACTGTGTGAAAATGGTCATGAATTCCAGGATACTTTTTCCTGTTTTAATCTGATTTCAATTCGAACATGTACTTGACTATTGAACTAATTGTACCTAAACATAAATGTGCAAGAAGTAGAAGGAAAATAATTAAAAATGTGTATGTTATTGTTGTTCTTACATAATGCTGATGCTGCTGAGCACACACAGGCCAGTATCTCCACACAGAATTAAGGTACCGTGTTCGCTGCTAAGAGGACCAGGACATTAAATTGGCAATGTAATGTTCTTGGCTAACCCTTCTTTTTACTCACTACTGTCACAGCAAAGAGTTGTAGTGGTATGAGATTGCATGTGACTGAAGCCTCCTCATTGCTTCAGAAGATGGATGGCACTTGCAGAGCCGTCCAAAGCCACAGTGCACAGGAGAATTTGATCCATTGTGCAAAGTGTTAGCCATGCCAAATAAAATTATTAGTGAAACTATCAGACCGCTAACCTAACTGCTAAAAATGTGGTCCTGACTGTTGAATGTATGTCTTAAATATACAGCACAGAACTACATTTGTTGAGATTGTAAGATACTTTTTTTTTTTTCTTCCTCAGAATAAGTCATATTAAAGAAAAGTATACACAGAGGAACAGTGTGTGAACAAGAGTACTTACACACACGGATGTGTGATAAACTCATTGAGGTTTTTACCATTCAGGACATCCTGCAGGATTCTCTGTCACTATTAGCACTCAATGAAATGCCTGTTCTCAGAATCAGCCCTCCATTTAGCTACTAAATCCTTCTATTACATCCAACCTAAAGAACTATTTGCAAGTGGAAAATATAATCTATACCTCGAAAAGAGGAATACATTAGCTCTTTAATAAGGACTTGAAAGAAAATGTGATCTTGGATTATAGCTGTATTGCCTGTAGATCATTAGCAAGGCAGACAGTGAAAAATAAAAGATTCCCTGGCAACCCTCCCCCTCTTCAAATGCCTGCTCAAGCAGAAAAAAACAACCGCCCTGCATACATATTCCAATGAGCCACTGTGGGGCAGTAACAACAAAAACATTCCTAAGCAAACAAGGGGCTTTGAGCAGCCAGTTTGCCTTTTCCGAGCAGCGGATACATAGAAACAGTCCTTTTTCTATTATAAAACGTTATTAGGCTTTTTGGGAAGCATTTTATAGATATGCTTAGCTTCAGCTCTTTCCAGAGAGATGCCTGCACTGAGCTACTCTGAAGCTCTGTTACTCATTTTTAGAGCGGTGAATAGAGGCTGCATGTGAGGTCTACAAGACAGTTTAAAACACTATCTGGATTTTTTGTGTGTGCATAAACTCCTCTACCTGAGGGCTGAGTAAATAAGTTCTTCTTGAGAGATTATTGTCTGTGCAGGAATTTTTTGTTGTAAAGCAGAGAAGCCTCTGAAGATTATATATTTTTGTGCAGTCTTTGTTCCTCCCAGGGCAAAATCTTGAGCGAACAGAAGTTATTATAAAAAATCTTCCATATCTTAGGGTAAAATAATACATTTTGTTCAGTTTGGGTTGCAACTTAGAACCAGAATTGCTGGGCTGCTTTGGATCCATCACTTCACTTTTCTAGGCTCAAAATTAGGTTAACAGTTTTGTCTTCTTCTATCCCAAGCATTCTGTAGGTTTAAAAATATCAGTGTAATATGAAGAAATTAGCAGTTGTTTCTATTTAAATAGTACCAGCAGTGCCTGTTTAAATATCTCCAATTGCAACCTGACCCTTGTATAAATATGATTTCCTGTAATATTCATTGCATATAGGCATTGCTCCTTAGAGCTACTGAAAGTTGTACCAGATGAGTAGTATATGCTGAAAGATATGGTCTGTAAAAAGAAGAATCACACTTTGACTGAAGTGTTAGGAAAAAAAAAGGATCAAATCATACAGACATCTGAATTATAGCCATGCTTCTTCAGTTGCTCTTTCAAGATCATGTTCATTTTAATCTTCAATCTTACTCGCAAGTCATTAACGTTTGGGGATGCCTGACAGATGGAAGGTACCACCTTGTCTTTTGGGGCAGTCTCTTCTTGTCTTGACTTTTCCAGATATATTCCAGATCTAAAATTATTTTTTGGGAAAAAGATAAATGAACTTACTTTGGTGTGCAGAGAGTAACCAGAAAAAACAGGAAGTTGCTTATAATAGTTAAAGATACTTCTAACTTTAAGTGTTTGTTTTTTTTTTTCTCATTTATTAGATCTGTAGGTTTTAACTCTATAATAACAACACGCCACTTTTACAAACATGAGGCTATAAATTTCATGCTAGTACCATAAGCATTACTCCAAGTATTTCTCTTTATATATTCCAGCTAATAAATAATAAAGTCAATGCTACTGATAGTCCAGGATATGAAAGATGATGTTTTCATTCCATCTACATGAAGATTCCTTACTGCTATTCCCCGATTTTCTAGCATTCATGACTCTCATGTTTATCTGTACAGGTTTCCTTGTTTCACTTTACTTTTTTTCATCAAATGGAAACACTATGAAATTTTATGAAAAAAAAAGTGTTTGCAAGTTATTTGTTTGGTTGTTTTGATGGTAATACTTATTTACCCCTACTCACCCTGAAGAATCAAGACAGTCATGAGAAGACATTATATTTAACCAGTGTTAAACAGAAGAATCAGTGAGTTCATAGCAGAATATTTAGTTTGAGGTATGTGGAAATAGTAAGTATAGTCACATTTTTAACTATACTTCATGAGACACGTTGGCTATTCTAATATTAGAGATAACAAAGCACTAAATGTACCAAAAAAAAGCTCAGTGTGCTTTTCACATTCCAAGATCAGTTCAAAGATTTGCCAGTTACAAAAACAGTCTTTCTGTCTCTCTGATACTGAACAATTTGTGCACATAGTAGCATGATTACATTACAAAAGGCAGATGTGAGCTGAAAATGGGCACTTGGAGATGAAGAAATTAGGCAATCAGAAAAACAGGAGAAAATATTAGTAGAGTTTGCAGCGATTTGATTTACACTGGTACTTTTAATAGACCTTTGTATTAGCCCTTTGCTAAACTCCTAGCCAGCCCTTCCTGTGACAGGTTGCTGTTCAACATCGCAGAGGCATAGCCAAAGAATCAAACTAATATTTTAGAGCCCTGAATGTTACCAAATTAAGAGACTACAACTTAATTTATTTTTATTTGAGATCTCAGGTTCACTTTTTCATTCTTTTCCCTCCAAATATAGAGATATTCTTACTCAAAGACAGCTCTTCAAATGTTCACATAACTGTCCTCTTGTGCTTTGAGGGGAAAGAGAAAGTAAATCAAGAATGCCTTTCTTAGAAAAACTGAAGATTAAATCTCAGTTTCAGTTGAGTTCCTACACCTTGCACTGCTTTACAGTCTATGGGCTGCAAGTCTGTTCTGAGGCATAGGTACCCCAAAAGTACATTTTACATAAATTAAAGAACCACTGTGGAAATTGCTTGAAGTACTGGAGAATATAATCCTTTCTGAGTTGTCTGACGCATTTCAGATACAGATCTCTGCCAGAAACTCTGATTATATAAACCAGGTTTAGAAGCAGAGCTAGCAGTTAAAAGCTTGTTGAACAACGCAATGATACCATATTTCTTAACTTGGAAGGGTGTTCATCCATCCTGCTCAGCCAGGATGTTCATCCAGCCCGTTTACCATTTATGAGACATTGTGTTAGCATTAAATTAGCTTATAGATTGTTTTAATATGACTTGAAGCAGTAGGGTGTATAATTGTTTGAATGTTCCTTTCCACTGACTGCACAGCATTACTTCTTTCTGCACCTGAGAAAGCTTTTTCCTCCACCTGAACACTTAACGAGCAGATTTCCAGACATTCAGAAGCAAATGCAAACAATTTAGAACAGACCTTGTTCCTGCAATTAAGGCCTAAAAAGAAACTGCTCAAAGGAGCCCATACAGCTATGTTTCGTAACATTTTCTCTTTTCTGTGGTACTTGTTATTTCCTTCAGCAAGGCACTGTGGCACAAGACACCCTTCCTTATCCTGTTCTCTGGAGAGAAAAGTAGTTCTACAGTCTCTGTACTGCAAGGTCTGTGTGAATACAAAATGTGTGAAGACCCAAAGAAATGAGCAATTTCAGTTCCATTTAGTATTCTTTAGGCTGCTGTTATTTTCTGCAACATTTTTTTTTAAGTTCTATGTCATGTTGTTGAAATTGAGAGTTAAATTTGCCACTAATTAACAAGAGGACTTTACCAATGAAACCCTGCTTTGGAAATCCCCACGACTGTGCTTTAAATTGCTTATATACATGCACTCTATAGCGTATTTGCATCAATGACAGCATGTGATAAATAGCATTATGTGAGTTAATTAATGACTGCATAGCATTTTCAGATCATAAGCAGTCAAAAGCATTACAATGATGTTTTTTACATCTGCTAAAAATTGTTATAAGCCAGAAATAAAAGACTGAGTAAAGGTGGCCATGTGGGTTGGCAATTAATTGGAAAATCATCAAAGATTACATAGTGAGTGAAGCAATTACTGCAAAAAAGCATAAATTAGAAAATGCAGCCATTTGGGATATCTGTTATTAAACCCTCAAACAAATGTAAATATTTCCTCAAAAAAAAATAGATACAATTTTGTATACTGCATTGGTTTGCAATGAATGTGAATGTGGTTTGTAATGTAGTGCATGAGAAAGTAATCCTTGGTCAGCATGGGACGTAGCAAAATGCCTAACACATTAAAGTTTATGTGTGAAATGTATATGAATACCAAGTTGACTAGTGAGATGACATCATATTTATGTTATTTTAAATATAAAATATCATATACTTGTATCTACATTCTCTTCTTTAGACAATCTAGTTACTTGTATTCTCTTCATTCCAAAGTGAAGTAATTTACTAAGCCATGAGTCTGTGTCAATTACATTTAGATTTAACAGAACTTCTAGAAATTGGACAGATAAATGACATTACAAGACCAGGTAATTATCAATTATGATAATTACAGGTGTTTTTTTAATTTGAAAGTTTATGATTTACTGAGGTTTGCAACAGTCTGGGAAGAGACATAATATGATAGATGTTCTACATATGGGTAGATAGAAAAGGTTTGAAGTAAGCTGATCAGGGTCTCTGTATCTTAGGTCATACTTCCAGCTATGATATCACATATGACAAAAGTGTTCAAGCTAAGCAAATCCTATTATTTATTAAAGAGTCTCTCAGTATTACCTTCTCTTTCCAAAGTTAGGAAGAAGAATTGTATCAGATTCAAAATAACTTCAGATTAACTTCAAAATAACTTTAAGCTCAAGGAGGGAAGGTTTAGTTTAGATGTCAGGGATAAGTTCTGCAGAGAGAGTGGTGAGGTGCTGGAACAGGCTGTCCAGAGAGGCTATGGAAGTTCTGTCCCTGAAGATGTTCAAGACCAGGTTGGATGGGGCTCTGGGCAGCCTGGAGGTTGGTGGCCCTGTCTGGGGCAGGGGATTGGAACTTGATGATCCTTGGGGTCCCTTCCAACCCAAGCCATTCTATAATTCTACGATTCTATGGTTCAGGTAGACATTCACCACACCTGAGCTCTATGATCACTGACAATAAAGGAGGTTCATGGCAGTGACAAATGTCAGAAGTGTCATCAGAGTCGCCACGCTTTGGGCAGACTATAAACTTTGTAACAAAGGAGACTTTGGGGGGGTTGGGGAGCTGGGAGGGAATGGAGTTATGCAGTAAGGTTGGCAACCGGCCAACTGTAAGTTTCATTTTGCGCTGTTTGCTAAGCAATAAGGATACGTTACACACGAGCAACTAATTATCTATTACTATCCACTTAGGAACGTTGTAGTACACAATTCTCAAATAATACTGATACCTCACTTCGGTAGGACTGTCATGAAAGAGAGATCTCGTCTTCTTGTAAGAATTTGCAAAGGAAGCAGACCAGGAACAGGATGGGAAAGAGGCCCAGAGTGACATGTTTGAATCAGACAGGAGAGAAAGAGAGCAACAACTGATAACAAAATTCACGCCTTCAGGCTTCAACTAGTACCTCAAATATTATCCAAGACATTACTGGGAGCTTTGTTACTGTAAACACACCATATAGTTACAACTGTTTATAAGTGTATGGCAGCACTGGGGATCCATTTCCTCTAGTACTTAACACTGAAAAAAAGCCGAGGAGAGTTGTTTTTCTTGCTTTTGCGCTTTCAGAAACATATCATTGACACAAGGGAACAGATATCAAAAAAGGCCTGAAAATGATTTATTGAAAAATATAGTTCTTGCCAACAGAACTAGACAGCTGAATTGTAGAAGCTGCTATGCTTTTATTAGAATAACATAAAATAAGAGGTATCCGTGGTTCTGGAGTCCCTCACAGGTCCCTTCATCTTTATCAGCCTCCATTCCTGTGGAAGCAGCACTGAGTTCTCCAAATCACATATACCAGCCACATCTTCTCCTCCCCCCAATAAAGGTCTGCTTGTTGCTAACACACCACTATCTCGGTGAAAAAAAATCAACTAAAACTCCATTACAGAGAGGGATCTTAAAAGATAATGGCAACAAGGAGTTTGTTTTTATTGGTTGTCATTATGGAGAGTTCGTTGAGAAGGACAGGCAAGAAATGCCTGACTTAAACACAAGTGTATGGATTTCTCAGAGTTTGGCTTAGATCAGCTGAAGATAAACTACTAATTGTAATAAATTGTACCTTTTTTTGACACATACCCTAAAAAAATCCCATGAATATGGAATTGCTTAAATTGTTCATGACTAATAATATTAAAGAAGAAGAAACAGACAGTCCTTCACAACAAAATATGACTTCCATTGTCAGTGGTGGCAGCTTTTTTTGGTATAGTCTTTCATTTAGTAATCTTTCAAAAAATGTACATAAACAAAAGCATGACAAAGGAAAACAAGAAAATTTTCTATGTTTACCAAGAATTTTACAATTCTGATCATATGGGTATACCTGTTTGCAGTATAAGAATACATGGGCTACTACTTAGACATGCCATTACACAAAGCTTAATTTTAATCATGACATGGGTAGAAAACTCAAGATTTTTTTCTGTTTGCAAAGACATTAAATCTTGTTGCAAACTGCAAGCTTTGGCTTTCCACATAAACACCTGTCTGAAGTGCTGCATACTGCATGAAACTGGTGGGGGAATGTTTTGGGATTTTATCTCATTTGAGACCTGAATCTCAGCCTGTGTGGGAAATGAGGAGGCTATAGTAGACTGTGCAGCAGAACGACAGGTTGTGCGCTGTAAAACAAAGAGAGAACGTTGGCGCTTCATATTGGTGTGAAGAAGCACTGCCGTGGGGCTGTGTAAAAGGTGTGCAGGGAGCAGAAGAATAAAGAAAACAGAAGCAGAGAGAGAAGCCAGCTGTGAACATCATTGTTTGAGGGTTTTTTGTTTTTTTACTGAACAACCTATTCTAGAAAGAAGGTGAAAGAACATCATCAACATTTACAAACATTTTGAAATGATTACTAATATTACTTCAATTATGCTTCCTTTGTCTGCACCCACGTTTACAGTCTGACAGAGAATGGCGAGAATGACTGCTAGAGATGCCATGTAGTATGTATTTCCTTGGAAATATGTTTTCATATTAAACAAATGTCAGTACAAACACCTGCAGTTTGCATTGCTTGTAGCAGCAAGAAATAAATGCAAGGTGGTTCACCATCACTCTTTTGGAATAAGGTGATTGTAACTTTGTGACTGCACTCTATATTTTTTCATTTTGAAATGTGAAGAAAAGTATGTTGATTATTACAAATATTGCTGCCTGTTTGCAGAAGAAAAAAAGTAAATACAAATATATATATAGTCTTCAGAGAAGAAGAGAGTGAATTATAATGGATTTTGAAGGGAATACTCTATCAAAATCATTGTTTATTTAGAAGTAATTTGGTTAACACTTAATTTCAAGGAGAATGCAGAATCAAAATGAAATATGATGCTACTGTGAAAAAGACACTGAAATTAGTTCAGAAATTACTGCAGGTACCTGAACAAAGGACAAAGCTGTAACACTTTGTACTTTTAATTTCTTCTTTCTCTCTTTCACACAGCTGAGTTACCTGAGATCAGTGTGTATTAATCAGCAGAAAAGAACAAGATTCTGTGCTGAACTTTGAGCAGGAGCATATTAAATTTGTATTAATTCCCTTCTCTGTTGGGTGAGACATTTGGGTAGCAAACAAATTCACATTCCTCTTTGCTCTGTGCATAAGAAACGTGGAAAGGACACGAGTTGCCCAACTTTTGCTCTGTCTTAAGTGCCTGCAGTGAACAACTGAAGGTACTGCACAGAGGTGTGTTTCTATCTCCTACTATTTGCATGACAGTTTGTTGCTGTAATGAAAAACCAAGTGGCATTTTTGAGCAGACAACAGGTCTGATCCTTCAGGCTTTTTAGACCTGAAGAAATACCTACCCACACCACTGAAAATCTGCAGAGTGGTTTCCATGGGGAAGCGGATAAGAAAACAGCCGATGGGGCATACAGATACTATGCCTAACATTTGTATACAAGCTAGAGTGAAATTAACAGCTGGCTAAAACCTGAAAGTTGCGATATTTAGCATGTTTTTTGTTGTTGTTGTTGTTATTAATTTCAATGTTTCTCTTCTGTTTTCCTTTTAATTTTTGAGTGACAAAGAAATAAAATGAAATGTCAATAGAAGAGTAGTTACGTTTTTGCACTTGATGGCTCATTACTAACAGCCTTTTTACCCACTTGTACATTGCCTATCTTATTGTAGGAACTGGTCTATAATAGAAGATTATCGATGCGTGGATTCAAGGTATGAATATCTGAGATAAAGATGACTACTTTAGAAACTGCTCTTACTGTTCTTCAGTTACATAGAATTCCACATATCATCACTGCGTAAGGTGATGAGCAACAGCTTCAGTCCATCAGAGGAGTCCTGCCTCCTGCTATGAACAGACACGCAGTTCTTTATTTTTTTTTTGTTGTTACTAGTTTGAATTGCACACTTCACAGAACAGAAATCAGTTTCACGCTTTTTGTCTAGATATTTTTTGTTTTTAAGATAGCAAGTTATTCAACTCTGTTTAAATTATATATATCCTGAACAGTGTGAAATATATTTTGAAGCATTTAACTGGTATGGCTCAATTAAAAAAAAAAAAAAAAAAAAAGAAAGAAAGAAAACCTCCCCCAAAAACAACCAAACAAAAAATACTTCACAACTTTTCCCAGTTTACTATTAAATAAATAAATACATAAATAAAAAGTAATAAAGATATTTTAGAGGTGATATAGAGCATATATTCAGGAAAGTACCACAGAATAAACTAAAGTTAAAAACAAACAAACAAACAAAAATACATACACAAAAAAACAAGTCTAATAGTCAAGAACCCATTCTTTAATTTCATAAGTGCAGTATAAATAAATACATAAAAAATAATTATCATCCTAAAGTTTTGTTACGCTGAAGATTCTTTGTTACTCTAATGTGAAGCTATTTGGTGTGTTTATAGTCATCCCTTGTCCCTGTGTGTTTGGGATTTCCTACGTGCTCTCTTCTACATTTCTGTCTCTACAAAAGATCTTGGATTTAATCATTGTTTCTTCTATAAAAACACCAGCAGACTCTTTCAGGGTAGCAGAAATATCCTTAAACAATCCTTAAGCAATGAATTTAGGGGTATTTTTATTCACATATAACTTGAGGCCAAATACCTTGATAAGAAAAGAGCTGTGGCCCACCTTACTGCTTGTCTTTACTTAAGATCATGCCCTTGTGTCAGTAATGCAAAACTATTAGATGAATAAACAGTAATATAATAAGAACAGATAAACACAAGAAAACCCCAGATCTAACAAGGAATGTGATGTTCTAGAAGATGATGTATTAGGAAATTAAAATTTTACATTTAAGGGATTAATAACTGAGAAGTCAGAAGGAAAGTCATCCAGCTGACATCTGTCTGATAGGATCCTAATGTTCTTTGTCCTTCACAGCTTTTATCAATGAGCTAGAAGAAAACATGAAATCATCTATGACAATTACCATGAATTACATTAAGACAAATACCACAGAGGCACGGCCACTGATCCAGATTGCTGAGATGAATTAAAAAAAACCACTATGTATTAATGTAAAGGTATAAAACATCTAGCCCCCAAATGCAGGCAATACTTACAGGACAAACAGCACACATCATCTCTGTGGGTGGAGGGTTGAACGTGAGGCGCTGTTGTTAAGCTGGCTGAAGAGGGACGTTGGGGTCACTGCAGGGGGCTGCCCCACACCGCCAGCAGCCCTCACCTCGAGCTGCAGTCCCTGAGGGCTGGGGTGAGCAGAGCAGTGACCACATCAGAGGCTGTCCAGTGAAGACCCTAATGCGGTCGGTCCATGGAGAAGCCAGCATGTGATGTCTGCTGCCCCGTGAGGCCAGTGTCGCTGAGCACAAGAGCGAATGTGTGAGAAACACTGCTGTGTGAAGGGTACGTGGGATGCTCACAGCACGGCATGTATCACAGTTCACAAACTCTGAGCCTCATTAATATCTGGGTTACTTTGCTCGTCTCTACTTAATAAATAATGAAAAAACATAAGGCCTACCACTAGAAAAGCTCCCGGTGGTTGCATGTAATTGACAGGAAGCTTACTGATCCTAAACACACACGTTTAATTATTCTCTGTCATCCTGTTTTGCCAAGTAAAAGATCAGGAGAAGTGGAGGTCTTCTCCGTGCGATCACAGGAGGCTCAGAAGAGAGAACGCAGCAGTTACCCGGCGGCTCGGCGCTGTAAAACCTGAAGGTTCGCACATGCACTGCGTGCCGCCGGCCTGGGGCCCGTTTATGCCCCTCCTCACTGAGGCGGCTGAGGGCACGTGTGGAAGCCGCCGAACGCACCTGCCCTGCGCCGCTGCCGGGCCGTGCGATCGGGTTGCGTCGCTCGGTTCCCGCCCAGCTGCGCGAAGCTTCCAGGCGCAGCGCGAGCACCGCGCGGGCGCTGGGTGCTGAGGTGCGCTGCGCTGCCCGCGGTGGTTAGCGAGCTGAAGCGAGCAGCAGGATGGGCTGCCCTTCCTTTCGAGGCTGACCCTTCAAGCGAAGGAGGAAGCAGAATTTCTGGCTGGCAGCGGCCCCGGGATTCGGGTAGAGGTGAGGACCCGGTGGCGGGGCCGCGTGGTGCTGCGAGGGGCGGCTCGACCGGTCTGGCGGTGGTCGTGGCACGCGGTGTTGGAGGTTTTCATGCCTACCTCAGCTCTAACTGTTTGAAGATGGCCAGCATAGACCAGTTTGAAAGTGTTTGAACCACCCGTGTTTAGCCAGTCTAAGAGGAAGCCGTTATTCCGTGGTTCCACGAAGCAGAGTCTCCTGACTTTGTTTCCTCGGGATTGTGCAAGGAAAAAGAATGCTGTGTCTTTTGGGTGCCGCGACTTAATTTCAGGAGATTCCTAATATGGTTGCTTATATTTAGGTATTTCCAGTGATATGGTTGTGCACGTTGCTAACCTGAAGCTGGTGTCTCCGTTAGGTTGTATGAGGCAGAACCAGGCGGAGCGGGGCTGGTGCCCACGCAGCTGCAGGGGTGTGCGCTTCTGTCTGCCTTGCTGAGGGCACGTAAAGCCGTGGAATGCTTTGGGTTAGAGAGCAATGGAACACTAAAGATTCTTCAGTGTGAAGTTCCGAGAATCAGCCTTTATTTTCGTTGCGGAAGGCTGTGAGGTGGCTCTGGCCCACTTGGGTTTGCGAAGCGCACGATGGCGGTGTGCTTGTCTCTTGTTCAGTGGGGTGCTTGTCTCTTGTTCAGTGGGATCGCTTCTGTGCTACAGCTACATTGCGCATTCAGAGAGGGGAAGGTGCCTGCTCTGTTTCACTCATCACCCCTAGCGTACCAGTTGAAAATGTGTCAGGGAACAGAAAAAAAAAGCCACCTGAAGATTCGTGTTGTGATCAACTGCTTGTTGTACGACTATTGTCATTTTCCTTCAGTTGTAATTGAGAGCTGAAATACTTGCATTTTGTAACACTGACAAAATCACTGCAGTAATTACAGCTTTCTCCTGAGCTTAGGCGTCATTTTTGGCTGATAGTAGTGTTTGAAAGGTTGACAAATTAAGGGATTAGATTGGTTGAAATGGGAGTTGGCAATTTTTAATTCGAATTTTTGTTTTTCTCTTCTGAAAGATTGTTTAGGTAGTAATGCTTTTTTTTTTTTTAATATTTCCCATAATCAAAATGTCTGAACTGAAATTATCTTGCATTTACATTGTGTGCCTAATATATACATATTTTTAAGTAGTAATATTACTGATTTGTCTATGAGTTTTTGTATGCCTGTGTATGTGTCATTTTTTGTGTATTTCAATGCTCATCAATTTGGTGGACTTGAAACACGTGCTTGCAGATAAACTTGTGTGCCTGGCTTATCTCAGTAATGGCTGATGGTTCATTGAAATTCGATGATGAAGTGGGAAACCTTGCCCACTGAAATTACATCTGTAACAAAGAGAAACTGGAGAGAGTTTACTGACCAGTAAGTTTAGAAGTTAAGGTTTTGTTATGTGTTTTGTGAAGTTTTAGATGTCTTTGATGTTAGCTACATCTTTATGATAGAGCTGACATTTGTCATTGTTTTATCCTGAGATTGATTAACATTATGAGCAACATGTAATGAAAGTGAAAGAAAACATGGCAGAAAGTGAGATGTATATAGTGATGGAGACCTCCCAGAGACAGGGAATATGAAGCAGAATTTTGACTGGAATGATCATATTAGTCAAACTTTATTAAACCCAAGGTGTAACGTTTGGCAAGACATGGGGATTCTGTCCATACATTCTGTTTTCTCATCTGAGTTAATAAATAAATGACATTGCTATTAGGAATGCTCCTTGTCTTCAGAGAGCTTTGGTACTTGTACAAAATACTTCCCATTGTTCTTGTACTAAGCTATTCTGATTTCATTGCTTTTTTTTTTTTTTTTTTTTAATAAAAAAAAAAGAAACTGGTTGTATAACTGCAACTTCACAAATGTGTCATTCTTTTCCTTTGGTGGTAATTGTACCAAATGTATAACGTGAGAGCAAAGAAAACACAATTGTTTCTGATAATAGACTGTTCCTGCACATCTCTGTAGGATATAACTCATTAAAATGTTATGTTTCTTTTTGTTTTCCATCACTGTCCCCTTCGTAGTAGCATGAACCCTTTATGCATGTGAATTTCCTAACCTTTGTGCTTAATGCTGACTGCCCCTGCTTTGTAGTTTAAATGAATATTGTCATTACAGTCCGTGTGGCATTGTATAAATCTTAAGAGATTGTGAAAAGAACAGTATTCATCATAATATTGATTCTTGTGACAGTCCTATACTTGCTGCACTCTTTCAAAACTATTCCCACTTGCAAGTCTCCTTTGATTTGAAATCTGCTTTTATTAATCTACTCCAGTAATTCATATATTGTAAAGTAACTTTGTAGATTTGATCTTTATACAGTTTTTTCTAAAGCTTTGCGAAAATGCGTACAGACTATGTTCTCTTGCATCTTTTTTGTAAAATATGTTTTTCTTAAGTGCCCGAAATAGCTTTATAACTTTTCTTTATTAATGACTGAATAAATTGGACAGTTTTGTGAGGAAAGGCTATTGTATTCTTGCATCCTACAGTATGCTGTAAAGGTACAGAAACAAAATGTGTTCTGGGAAAGGCTTTGCTGAGGGAGCTGGGCTTCAGCATAGAAGCTTCTCCTGCTTCACTAAACTCAGAGTTTGTTTTATGTTAAGACATAGGTTACCATGTTAATTGAACAGCGAGGATCTGAGACAAAGGATCCTGGCTGGGAACCTTAGAGTTTGACTGTTTTCACGTTGTGTGTTTTCACAGCTGTGCTGTGATGAGGAGCCCACTTAGTCACCAACCTACTCTGCTGAGAAGACTCAGAAGCCAGCTGCTAATTAATGTTGTGTGTTTTGATTTATGCAATGTTGGTTATTTGTACCCAGATACGTTCATGACATAGTTGCTTTTTTTCTTGTTTTACTGTAGTAAATATACTTTCAAGTGGTCGTGTACCCGTTTTGCCTGAGAAGAGAGGGAAGTTCCATGATTTACCTATCTCATGGCTATTGTGACAGGATGCAAACCTGTATGTTACTGTATTTAATCTTTATTTCTTGTTGCAGATAGATGTATGTGATAGATGCAGATATTTATTCAATGGAAAATACTGTAGAAAAGCTAGTACCATATTGTTTGGCAAGCAACATCATAACTATTCAACTGGAGTTGATACTTTATCACTTTATAATAGCACAGATTTTTTTCCTAGTCCTGTACTTTTATTTTTCTGATTATCTATTCCTAAAACAATGCTGAGAATTTTTTTATGTATTTCTGACTGCTGAGCCCTACCAAAAGGTTTCAAGTTAAAATCCTTAAAATGGAAACTGATACGGACTTAAACTGAAACAGATGTTAGTATGTGAGCCAGTGAAGTATACAACACTTTCTCCTAGAGGCTGCAGGCTGGTTTGTGTCAGGGCTATTTAATTGCTCTGACGGCTGCGGCTTTGCACTGCAATACGCTGTATAGTCTGCGTGCTGATCCAGGATGCTCTGGCCTTGCTGGAGCCTATCATAGGTGTACCTGTATCCAGCTGTGTGCCCTGCTCTCTTGATTTACTGCCTTCCTGGACAGACCTTACACCTGTGTTGTGAATGGCTTGGCTCTGGTCTTTGGTTCTTTTTGAAGAAATTAGGCCAAGCAAAGGGAATATTTCTTCTTAAATAAAAATAAATACACATTCAATTGTAATTTCTGAATCTGTTCTTAGTGAAGGAACCATAATTCTTTAAACTGTTTCCAATTCCCTTATGTGGAATTAAGCCAGTCTTAATCTGTCTTAGAAAACGGTGCTATTTTCTAGAATAGGGCACAGAACTGTTTGGTGTCTTCAATTTTTTACAGTTTTTTTGTGTGTTGGTGCTCTTAAGATTGGTTTCAGTGCATGCCTGTGGTTTTTCTCTTGCTTTCTGCACTAGTGTGAAGAGCAGTTCAGGGCACCGCACTCATCCTGGGGGTGGGAAAAGCAGAATCTGGTTGTGTTAATACATCTAAGGAGGGGAAAAGTGAATGATTCTAAATGGCATGAAAGCACCAAAGAACATGCTTTTGAAAGTCCTGATGCAACTGAATGTTTTGTAACGAGGCGGATTGCTAAAATCTCATGCAATGTGGAGAATGTGCAAGATAGAGCTCTTCTGCATAAGTATATGTTTACATTCTGCTTTTATTCAAAAAGCTGTGTCTCAGCAGAGGAAGGAACAGTGTCCACTATGAGACAGGTAATGAAATTAAGACCTGATAAAATAAGTGACGTAATATAAATTAAATAAAGGAGGGAGTGAAGGTCAGGTAGGTGGTGTAGATTTGTATTCCTACTTACCTTCATTTTAACTACTAAGTAAGTGACATTCAGTGTTTGAGCGGTGGGGACAGGATTTTATTCACTCATTGTTTAATAAAACAACTACTCACTGCTATTTAGTGTGTTTAAGTGAGTCTTGCGCAAAAGAGGAGCTACAAGAAGAATCCCATGGTAAATGGACAGTCTGGCGATACTTTGAGTTTTTTTGTCATGTATGCATAGTTTTCTCTTGCACGCACCATGTTTCATCTGTATTACAAAGATAACTATGGGAGCTCTCGGCAGGTGTTCTGCAGTTAGGAGAAAGTTGGAAAAGATTAGGAGTTAAACAAAGAATGTTTAGCTGATTAGGCTACAGCAGAATATTTTAGACAGCACACACAACAGGGTGCTACTACAAAGACCGTTGCAGTATCAAGCTAAGTGACATTAAAAGGAACAAGATGATTTAAATAGGGATTTTTTTTCTGCTTTCCCTTAGGGTTTTTATAATGTTCAACTATGTAGTAGCACGGAGTACCAAGTAAATCTACATAGCAGAATTTCTCTACTTTGCATAAGAAAAAGAAAGACAGTGATTACAATTCAGGGTTGTCACTGGTTGCAATTTATTTATTTGTTTTAATAGAAGGTGGAGTGACTATAAACTGATTGTCTTGGAGTTTATATAGTTTTAAAATTAATGCTAGAATGTGTCCCACATAAGAATTTCTCAGTATTGTCCCTGTGAGGTATGAAGTCCAAACAAATGCTAAAGACTTTTCACTGTATTTGGAAGCCTGAGTTCCTTTTCTCTTCATTTGTGCTAGCAAGCTTGCTCCATGAAACAGAAGAAAACAAAAGAGTAAAATGTTGTCATATGCAAAGATGGAGCTGCACTTTGGGGGCCATAATTATAGCATTTTTTTCTGTTGGATCATACCAAAGTAGTTTAGTTTGGGACTTCTTAAAAGAGAGCTTTCTTTCAGAATCCCTTTTCTTGGGATTTCTGATTATTTTTTGGGAAACATTATGAAACTTGCTATGTGTGGAACCACTAGCTTTGTAGTAACACCAGTGGTATTTTTGATTCTGCTGACCACTTGCATTTTCTTACAAAGTCAGATCTTTATTAACAAATCTTGTGTCTCGTTATCTGGCAGTTTGATGTCAGAATCAGACACGTTGTTTATGTAACTTATTGGGAATACAGATTGGATAGCTCTCTCTGTGATTTTTCTAAATTGGTTTCAGTTCTTTGAGGGCTTATTGAAAATCTGGCTAGATGTCACTTCTGGACTGAAGAGCTTCTGAATTTTTTCTCCTTTGACTTGAAAAACATCTCTTCAGTGATTAGATCCACAGTGCAATTCTGATTCTCCTGGATCCAGTCACAGAAAACTGTGGCCCAAGTGATAAAATAGCTTATTTATTACATGTCAGAAGTCAAAAGAAGGTCAAACTTTGACAGACTAATTCCTGGTAGATCGAATAGCTCTGCTGTGGAATTCAATAACTCATTTGTTCTTGTAATACTTCTATTTTTAATGAGAGTGAGATTGGTCTCAGGGTTATTGTCCACTTAGTAGTGGTTTGATGCAAACCAGAGGCAAGTAATACAAACATTTCTCCCAGTGAAGATGAAAATTATTGTACCCAACTATTGTTGTGTATATATAATGAAGTGATGGGGATAAATGTACTTAGTTTTTACTTGGCTTATGTATTAAATATGTCCATTTTGAAGAAAGCAGTCTGCACTTGTGAAGAAAAGGGTAAAAGAAAAAATAATATAAAATGCAGGGTACTATCCAGAAGCCTGTATCCAAAGTAGAGAATGGCAATTTGAACTAGGCAGGAACTGAAAGGTGAAAAACCGAAGATGTGCTCAGGCTATCACAGTAATAGTCAAATTAGGAAGGCATAGTCCTGTTGTTTTCTAAGGGATAGCTCCATGCTGCCTGAAATCAGTACCTGCCAGTGATTGCATGGAAACAGTTTCCTGGTGAAATGCAGGAGAGATTCCTGAAAAACATGATTTCTGTAGCTCTCAATAATCTGTTGTGTGGTTTGTTTTGATAACCATTGTGAGGATAATTTAGTGAATTCAAAGCTAAGAGTTTGGAACCATCAGCACCTAGTAGTACTTGGAGTTATATTTTGGTTAACTCAGGCGTCTTGAGCTTCTTTCTCCCACTTTGCCATGAAGTGTAGAATCTGTGTTCTACATGTTTTATGTTCCAAAGTATCAGCGTCATATTCCACAGCTACGACAAACTGTGCTAATTAGAAAAAGGCAGTCCTCATTTATGACTGTATTTGTTATACCAGTGAAAGATTCATAAAGCTAAATTTCTGGCTTTTGTCAGCATCCAAGTTTTCTATCTCAGCAATACCTCAGTAAGATACTTGTTATAGTAATGAGTACGACAGTTTAGTTTATACCTTGATTAAGTGATCTGTTTCTACTTAGTACTGGTGAAAGTAACTGGACTAATCTTGTATTAGTAGAATGAATTCAAGCAATAAGCAGCAGCAGTTGAAAAATTCTATGGAATTTGCCTTAATGCCATACTAGGTTTGCTTCTATGACAGTATTTAATTTCCTACTGAAAACTGTTGCAGCATTCTGCTGGGTTTAGACGTGTGTGAATTTGTATGTCTTAATGGCCTTACCTGGAACTTTAGGACTAGCCAAGGTGCAGAACAAAGAAAGAAACTGTAGACTCGAACCATCTGTGTAACTGAAATTCTAGGGCAGAATGTGTTTAAGCAGCCATGAAGCCCACAGAGCACTACATCTGGGATCTTGCGTACTGATCACACTTTCACATGAGTTTAAAATGTAGTCATTGCCCGAAAAGTGTGCCAAGTGAGTGCTTTGTTTATCAGTGAGAGCTGCAGTCCTCTTAGAACAGAAGAGTTACTGGAGCCAGGGGTGCTATTAGGAGCCTAAGAGACTCAGAGCCAAAATTGTAAAATTTTCTGACTTTTATTTTTAAAATATAGCACAGTATAGCAGATCTTGTATTGTGACCCTGGGTTTATTGATGACTAATGTCTTGACTTGCAGTGTGAGTAAGAATGACAAGAAATAAAATTATGTTTATCTTTGCATATGAGTCACTTGAAAAATGGGAATGCGCAGTGAGAATGCAAAACTTCAGTAAAATTGGCTTGGATAGCTGCTCTCTTTTTCCATTTTCCAGCTGAAGTACTTTGACTGTAAGGTTTTTCTTCTATGCGGGGCCTAAGTTCCTTGCTTGCTTACCTCTTACCAACTTTGTATTAGTTAATTTGTATTATTGTATTATTTAATACAAAACAAAATAAATTGTATTGTTTAATACAAAATGAAGTTTGTATTAATTGCATGGATTGAGGTTTTAATCGAGAGGAAAAAGGACCTGAGTACTTGAGGTTATTTCCCTCATTTTTCCACACTTCTCTCAAAGAAGGTTTCTTAAATGGAACAAAAAGCATCTTTCCTCTGTAGTGGTAAAAGGAAGATTTCTTATTGTTTCAGCAGGGTAAGAAACTTTTATCATATATTTTAAAAATGGTTTAAAGTGGAGAATTTTTTGTCATCTGTCAGCTCAAAAGGTCATGGATTAGGCAGTCATTTCTAAGCCCCTTGGATAATGTTTACAGTGCTCTCAAATGACTTAAAATGGACTAAATTGTTTTCAGCCGACAGTAGTAAAGGTCATGAAGGAAATCTGTTTAGTCAGCCTTGCTTGCTTCCTAAGTACACATAGTAAAAATGTACTATAAACTGCAGCAAGAAAGAAGTTTTAACTTTAAAAGACACTGGAGGCTAAGGGAATGGAATGTACCTCTTGAGGATATAAATTGCTTGGCAGACTTTGCAAACCAGGGGTTGTTATGGGAAACTTCTGTCCAATCGCTGCCAGCTTCTACCTTTTCCTTTTGTTGCCCCCGTTTCACATTACACTTCATTACTCAAAGAATTTATAGACTTTGGGGCACATTCCATTTTCAGTGTGGGTGCTCATAATTCCTTGAGACTGTAATGAGAGGCAGGCATGCTCATGGGGTGAGGGATGAGGAGAACTGAACATGGCTCAGTCTTGAATTCCATGACTCCTTGTCAGTGCTCACTTGTAACAAGAATCTGGTGCTGTTAGGCCCATTCTGCTGACCTCTGTGCTGATTATGGTGACAGTTCTTGCTGAGTAAGGTATTACCAAGAGTAACAGTGAAATAGTCTCACTAGTAGAGAAAGACTAAGTGAATTGCTGTCTGCTGTGGCATGCTCTTAATCACTTTGCCATGATGCCACTGTAGTAAAGAGGAAATTTAGGAACTCCAGCTAGAACCTAGGGAACCAATTTCAATTAGTTTCAATTGCTGGCTCTCTGGAAATGGGCCTCTTAAATGATAACCTGCTTATTAATCAGTACCTAGTGGTGTCCTTTTTTATTATCTAAGGCAACTTCCACCAATACAATGAATTTGAAACCTGTTCACTACAGATACACGTGTGCCTTAAATGTGCATTTAACTGTTCAGATGAATTTTCATCGTAGTAGTGCTTTATTTTGGACAATCACATGGGCAGATTAATATTACAAGTAAATTTTATACAGTGTAGGACCAGTAGGAGGAAGGGAATGTGGCAAGGTTTCCCCATTCATGAGTCATCTGGCTTGTTAAAAACTGCTACAATCTTAGTTCCAGGGGTTGTCTTAATGTTGCAGGAGTTTTGTTAGGTATACCTCTCCACTTTTCCTTTTTTGCAATCCCCAGCTTTCCTTTTTTCCAATCGCCATTCCATAAAGGGAATGAAGTAATACTGAATTGCGGCACTTTCCTTATGTTTTTCAAGGAATGAAATATTGTGCAGAAGCATTAAAATATAATTGCTATTCACATTTAAGAGATAATCAGATTCTTTATGGATTAATATTTTGGCCTTCCTTTTTAATGTTTTTTGCTCTCTTTTAGTAAGTATGATTAATTCAAAATATACAACTTATTTATGTTTTTGAGGTTACTCCAGAAGTGTTGATATACCATTTTGAAAGAAAAAGCAAATAAATGAGGTGGGATAACAGAAGTTCTTAGGTTTATTAATCTCAACATTATGTGATACTCAAGATCAATATTCAATTTCAGTCCTATGGGATTAATCAGAAGTACTGTTTTTCATGGACAAAATACCAGGTAATGTGACAAAACTATTCAGCTGGGCACTCTGTACACTTTCTAATTTGTTATGCTTTAGAATTTTTGATCTCAAGATTTTAAGTCTGGCTTTAATGAAATCTGTTACCTATGTGCAAAACTCTTGATTTTTCCAGGATAGATGTTGCAGACACTCCAAAATGCTCTGGTGATTTAACTATTGAAAGTCAGTTAAATAACCAGGACAAAAATTTTGATTAAACTAAAAACAACCAAATCTTCTTTGTATACCTTTGATTTGCTTTGCTTTGTGAAGAAAAACTGAAAAGGCCACCTTGCACAGCATACTGAATATTTGTTTAATTTATATTGCCATTTAGAAAGTAGTTTGTATCAAGTATAATAGCCTTTGAAACAAGTGAAACCTTAGTATAACTCAGGAGAATTACTGTTTGGTTGTGCATGAAAAATTTCACTTCTCTGAACATACATTTAAAATCCATGACGGGTAGGAATGAAAAAAAAAAAACAAAAAACATCAAAGCATTTAAAGTATAGTGGCATGGAAGTAGCAGTTTGTTCAAGGAAGTAATGGCATAGTATCTAGGTACTGCTGGGTTGGTTCATTTCCCTTACTTGAAGAAACGTGAAGAAAGGGGAAGAAAAGAAAAGCCCCACATATCTTGTTGCCTTTATGCATGTTTTGTAATATTCATAAAATGCCTTAAAGTAGCAAGTCAGTGGGTGCCAGCTGAGTTTGTCTGGAAGATAAACCTTCAGCATCTGGACTCTATTTGTTCTAATCTGGGATGTATGATTGCCTTCTCTGGGTTTTCTTTAAGCAGTTAATCATGTGGTTTGTTTGTTGGTTTTTGTTTTTTTTTCCTGAAAACAGCTTGTTTTTCAAGGATTCTTTAGGCAACCCAAGTAACATAAGTTGTCATAAGGTTTTTACTAAGAGTATTCTGGGTGCAGTTTGAGAAAGCACAGTGAAAGGATTTTCTTCCTTTCTCAGATGGTGTGAAAAATTGTGCTATGTTCTTAGAAATGATGAAGAGTAAGCAGCAAAGAGTGAAGTTGCTTAATGATCTTTTTCCACAAAGAAGCAGCAGCTGAACAGAAGAGTTGGTGTGACTTAAAATGTGCAAAGTGCTTGAAAAATATGTAGCTGCAGAAGATAGCGTTCTGTAAAACTGAAAAGTTGCAGCCCATCTGTAAAAAGCAGGGGAGAAATAGAGAAGATTTTTTTTTTCTATATTCCTATAAATAACAAATTCAGACAGAAAAGAAAAGAGCCAAAAGAGCGTAAAGGCTAAGTAGATTCTAACAGGCAGGAAGACCAAAAAACGTATTTTATTATTACTACTTAATAGCATTGGAGTTATTCTGTTTAAGAAACTGAATTCGTAATTGTTTTAATCTATTTTTTTTTTTCTACAAACTTAAATACTTCTAGACTTAGCCAAGGTTAGGCAAAATATGCCATAAATTAAAAACAAACAAACATATTTTTTAATAAACTTTGCCAAGATTATTTTTGCCCATTAATATAAAGGAGAATAATCTTTCTTTAATACCTGTTTTCTTATAGTCTTTGGTTTTTCTTTTTACTGATAATGTGCTGATTTAATAATAATTTGTGTATCAGCACGTACCCTTTGCATCTCATTGTAGCTTTGCTGGTGGCTTTTCAAAAGGTGATTCATAGTTCTCACTCTCACATTCTTGAGTAATTTTCTGTTAAGCAGGTGTGTGTGGATACTCGACTAAGAAGTTCTGAAGAAATTTTGAACTAACTTTTTTTAAAGAGAATCTTAGAAAAGTGGCAAATCTACAGTAGACTTACAATTCTGACATTGGTATAAGTGATAAAGCCCTTGAGCAAATTGTGTCAGAAAGCCTTCTTGCTGAAGGTCACAGCCATTTCTTGTTGTAAAAACAAACCAAAACCAACAAACTGCTTTGCTGAAACGAAACAAAAATTCACCCAAACCAACCCAAGTCTGTTGAGAAGGTCTGGTCCTCTGTTAACATCAGGCAGTAGTCGTAATTGCACAGAACTGTGGGAAATACTCCTCTTCTATGAGTTATAGCTGATATTTGAGTACTTTCATTCTGTACTGGAAGAAGTACATTTAAATGTGTATGTAAGTATTTGATATTACTTTATTGCACTTTACAGACCTCCTCCTTTTTAAGCAATGTGTCATCATACCTAGTGAAAAAAAAAAAAGATAACTAATGAAAGAAAAACCTTCTGCACTTGAATAATCAACAAAAGCAAGACATTCAAAATTCAGCTGATGATTTTTTTCTTATTGCTGTTCTGTGGACTGATGTTTCTGTGTTTTGATTTGATTGCTTTTCTTCTTAGATTGGGATTATTCAAGATGGTTTGAACCATTTGTCATCAGTAAGTCAGGCTAAACTGGGTGACACCCTTCTCCCTTCTGCTTTTACTCACCTTTCTGTTTCTGTGACAGTTCATCATTGCCTTAAAGTAGGTTAGTTAGACAGATAGGAAGACCTTAGTCTTCTGTGATATTTTCATCACTGGATATTAATATGTCAGTCTGATACGCATCATTTCACTGCATATCAAGAACAAGGAAAACTTTCATTTGTCCAAGCTGGTGTAGGAATTGGTAGTTCCCAACAGTCAATATGGCCATAGCTTTCTGGATCACTGAAAACATGGAATAAATGGAAAAGCAAATCCTTCCTTGAAGTATTTTAATGAAGAAAGATAAGTTAATACATTATTAGTTTAGATTATTGATTGTCAAATTGATCAGCATGGAGAAAGGGCTGTGGAGATGCAAAGCAGCCCTATTGTACTGGCCCTTACGTACTTCAGTATAATTCAACATGGAAGCTATTAAATGCTAAGGTAAAGGCAAGCTTGCTAGCAAATTGGAAAGATAGGTTTTGACTAGATGTTATGTCACTAGAACCAGACATTCAGGCTCTCCGAAGTTTTAATTCTTGATTTAATTTTTTGATAATACCATACAGTTGCAGCTATGTGTCTGAAGCAAGGTTAAAAAAAAAAAAAGACAAGTAGAGCCATTAGGAAGACCACATCTGCTTACTGCCCACCACACTGCAAATCCTGGTGTGCCCCAAGTAATGAAAGTGCACAACAGAATAATTATCTGACAGTAGGATAGGGTTCTAGACAATATTAAGTAAAATATCACTTTAAAGCTTAAATTCTCTAACTGTTCTTGTTAGCAGTACTCATATTTTTAATGTAAAACTCTCAAATGTGTCTTCTCTAAGGTATTTTTGTATGCATAGAAATGCTCTTCAAGCTGTCAGAATTAAAGTATCAAGGTCGATGAGCAAGGGAGTCAGAATTACCAAGTATGCTTCTAATAACTTGTCAGCTATCATGCGCAAAACTTTCTGCCTGTGGTTGCAGCTATAACAGTGGTGAATGTTGTTAATGTTAGTGACTTCTTTACTCATCTTTGGTACCATTTTTGTAATTTTGAATTTTGCCTTTATAAAAATCTTTTGTGTTGGTGCTTAGTATTTTTTTAGCAAGTAAAGTAGAAAGCTAGCTCAGGTCACCTTTAATTTTTCTCTCACTCAACCTTTTCTATAAAGTGGAATACTTCTTATTGTAGGGGTCGGTCTGATAAGGACACGTGTACTCGAGTACTGACAAAGAGTTTACTATTCATATTAAAAGTTAAAGATAATTGTTACACCAGTGCACTAATTGAGAGGTACAGGTTATTCCACCTAAAAAACATGCTGTAACAATGGAGACAAAAATTAAAAATCTTAAAAGGATGTTCTTAGAAATAGCAAGTTGTAGGGCACAGTAGGCACAAACATCAATTATATATTAAAGTATTAATTTATGGCTATGGTGACATTTTCATGCTATACTAACAGCATCAGAAGTATATGAAAAGATTTAAAAAACAATAATTCATGGAAGGTGGAAGTCTGAGAAGCAAGGACAGAGAGGAAAAGAGGCTGGAAGTAGTGATACAGATTGTCGCATCTAATGCCTGCCAGATCTGCAGGTCTTTTTGGTGCAAAGAGGATGGGGAGTAGATGGTTCAGCTGTGCTGGTATTCAAGCTGTACTGTCTCCTTGTGATCCTGAGAGAGCTGTGTGAAGCTATTTCAACAAATGAGTCAGGGTTTAGAAGTTTTTATTATTATTCCTTATGAGGCTCCATAAAGGAATACTAAGCTATTCCTAGTGGAGATAAGACTGTGAAGAAAATGGGAACTTCCGTCTTGGGTGACCCAACTATAGTTTCCCCAATAAATCTGCATTTGTTCTAGAGTTTTTTGTTTTGTTTTGAAGTGAATTGGCTTGTCTGTCTGGAGAGGAGCCAGCTTAGAATGAGGATTTTGAGAGCAGAATGTGGATTAATATTTAAAGTTTTAATATTAGTTGTGTATATTTTATAGCCACATAAGAAGTGGCTCTGTAAGACCATGGTGAGCAGTCTGTAGAATAATATCTATGGCAACTATCCAGGTAAACAAAGCAGACTTGGGTTTCTAATTGCTGTTGTCAAATGTTTCAGATACATTTATTAGACTTCAATCTGAAGTAAATTTTCCTTTTTTTTCCTTTGTATTCTTACTTTCTGACAACCAGGAAGATGCTTTCCTTCTGCCTTTTTTTCTTCTTGAAATACTTCATAGGTGCCTCATACCTTGTACCTGAGAGGGAACTTAAGACTATAAGACTTCAATTAAGTTTGACTTACATATTAATTTGTTTTCAATAGACTTACAAATCCTATACTTTACAGCTGTGACTCTATGCCGACTTCATGATAAAATTTGCATTGACTCGGTGAAGTTTGATTAAATATATGTTTTGAACATGACGTTGCCATTTAGCAGAACTAATTATTGTCTCACCAACACTGACTCTCCCCTTCAATGTTGTTTTGCCTCAGATATTTGCCCATTAGAAACTCAAATTAGCTTTGCAGCATTTTAATGTAAAATGTTGGTATTTCTTCGGGTGCTGCTGTGCAACTGATCAGTTAATTACCTAATAGAGATTAAAGGAGGCATGCAATACAAAATTTAATCAAAGGGGATGATTGCTTATTATGTTGATAACTCTTTCTGCAGGTGAACAAAATTAAAATTCTGTATAGGTCACAATATTATTTTATTGTATGTGTGTCTGTGTATCTCCTGTTGACTGAAGTTTTTCTCCCCTGCATTTTATTATAGTCTTTAGTGTTACCTAAGGACCCCCCAGCCCACATTCTTAATTCATGGCAGTACTAAGAAGGGTGAATTTTGGATTTAAAGGGAATGACTAGAAATGTATAATGAATGTAAATGAATAGAGGATTGAACAGATTGAGTAAGTATAGTTACAGAGATTTGGGAGGATGATCTATTACTAATGAAGAGAGTGGATAGGTTTCCCCTTGACTTTGAGCACTAGAATTTTAAAAACTTCGGCCTTCGTGCATCTTTTCATTGAAAAGGAAATGATGTGTTTGAATGTGTTTTCAATCTACTAGCCATAATAGTGATGTTGTGACAAATACTTTTCAGTACAGCTTTTGTTAACCTTCTTGACTTCCGTGCAGAGTAGAAATGGGGCTTTTATATTAAACATCCTAATTCCTACCAAGACTTAGAATCTGTAAGCCAGTTGCAGACCTACTCTCTGTGTATTTTCTAAATATAGAATGTCTACATCATGATGTTACTTTGAATAACCATGTAATATGTATAGGTATGATCAGAACGATGGTAAATGTATCTCTAGAAACAGAACTGCTTAACTTGGAAATAAATTAAAGTAGTTCCCAAGCACATATCAAAAAAGAGGAGATGGAATTGAAATAAATCATTTTGATGTCACGGCCCTGGTCCAGCAGTGTGGTATTTACAGAGTTCCTGTAAGAGTCTCTCAGGGCAGTATAACCAGGTCTCTTGGCTTGTGATGCTCTTACAGAGACATTCCACAACCTGTTTGGCATTGTTCCAGTGTGGAGACATGTGGTCACTAAAGCAGAAATAGTACATGTTGCACTGACAGCTCAATCACCCTGTGAGGTGGAACTGCATTATTTTGCAGTTATTCCATGATGAAAACCTGTATATTCACCAATGGGAAGAAATAGAGCAGCAAGTGACAGCTTAGGGTGAAGCAGCAGTAGAGTGTTTGGTCATACCATCATCTTAAGATCTTCAGTGAAGACATACACATTTGTTTCAACTATAGACTGTTTATTTATTTATTTTTAAGCAGCTAAATCTCTTTCAGCTTAAATTTGTTTAACCAATTTTAATTCTGTAGAAATGAAGAAATAGGTTATTTCCCAGAACATTAGTGAGAAATAAAATGGGTTTGCGTTCTGGGATCGGTTGGGTGCTTTAGAAGATCCTTGTAGGGGCTTTTATTTTTCTCCCTGGTCCTTAATCTCTGTCTCTTTTGTCAGAAGCCTGCTTTCTTGTGAGTGGTCTGCCTGACCCAAACTGTCATAACTAATTACAGTATCATCTATCTGCAGCGTGCAAAAAAAATTTCCAGAGCTAATAAACTCTTGAAAATCTGGGAGAAAATGTGTTTCTTTTGACAGGTGCAGCTGATCTGATCCTTTTGTAGTTGTACAGAAGTAAATGAGTTTATACCTTTTCTTTTTGAAGAGAGATGTCCGTGAGAATGATACGATGAACAGTCTGTCTTTTCTGTCATCTGATGATTATCTTTGGGTCTTGTTCAGTCTCAGACAAGTTACTTTACTTGTGCAGCTGTAATACATCATTTTGGATTGGGTGGAGAGAATTGTAATAGTTTCTGGAGGGTACATTAAGATTAGTTTGTCTTTAACTTTCATGTCCAGTTTAAAATGAGGTACAGTGTATCTTGTTTTAAAGTCATTCTGAGAGATGGAAGAGTCTAGGAAACTGTTAATGGGACGCTTCTATATGCAAAAAACTCTTGGAATGGAAGGGTCTGTAGCTCATGTTAACGTATCTAAGCTATATTTGAACTACGTGAGTAAGGATTCCAACTCGAGTAGCAGCCAGAAATCTGCTGAGTTGACTGTGTTTGGGTCACTAGCATACATTAAGCTTTTTGCTTGTTAAAATAAAGAGTTGAATCACTGGCATCTGTTTCCTTTTGACAGACCTTTGCTGATAAAAGGGAAGAGAATTTATCTTGACAACAGATAAACCCTTCTTTTTGCTGCCCTAATGAGTATAAAGCAAGAAGCTGTTCATGGTATATGAGGAACAGATGGGAATAACTGTATGCTGAGATAAAGCAAACTTCAGGAATTTGAACCTAAGGAAGCTTTATGTTAAAAAGCAGCCTTGGCATCCACTGTCAGTGAGAAAAAGCCAAGAGAAAC
This sequence comes from Lagopus leucura, assembly GCF_019238085.1. NCBI lineage: Eukaryota > Metazoa > Chordata > Aves > Galliformes > Phasianidae > Lagopus > Lagopus leucura. The sequence continues at coordinate 5,089,401 of NW_024962270.1, forward strand.
CTCATCAGGCTCAGTAAATGTGAACAATGTGTGTAATTTTTACTACATAAAATGAAAGTTAAGGCTGTAGTAGTAGAAATTCATCTGAACTTTGTTACAGGTTCCAAAACTCCATCTGAGTTCTTGGTGTCTTTGTTAGGAATAGTATCTTGTTACTTTACAAGCAGTAGGTGAAGTGAGAAGTCTTGCATGTGCTTCCCAAAAGAGGTGGTTCAATAAAATCAGTAAGTGCATGTGATAAAACTGGGGGCACTGCAGAAAAACCACTTTCTTTTAAAACAGTCTGGAGGACTTATTGTGTTCTGCTTCTGTAACCTTTTGTATTCTAGATCTAGCATACTTAGAAGTTGCTGTCTTACCAGTAAGAACATTTAGAAGATGACAACCATGGCATTTATTGAATCTATAGCTGTTAATTAACAAAGTCTTAAACTTGATTATAATAATAAATATTTGAAACAAGATGATGGTAATCTAGTTTGAGTAAGGTAACTTTTGGATTGTTTGTTTCTTGTAAACTACTTATGAAAACGTTTTAAACATTGTTACATGTTGCAATCTTTTTCTATACCTTTACAGGTGATAGTTTGTGATTCTAGTCACTAGTTAACAGTGGCTTTCTTTTTAATTAGGGACTTTGGTGTCAGACTGCCAATTCCTTCCTTCCTTCCTTCTTTGGATGAACATAACTCTTCCTACCAGGACTTTGGTGCAGATGCACATTCTAGGTGCTCTTTTCAGCAACATCTGCTATTAATTCAAGACTCCCAATAAATGTTGTCGATAACCTGACTTGCTGGAAAGTTAACATAGTGTATGTAGTCCTGAAAAATCTGATTCTGTGGTATGATGTGCATGAGTAATATAACTTCAAGGAAGGCATTCAGTCTGTCAAACTTCATTGCCAGTTATATTGTTGACAACCTCTTTTTTTTTTTTTTTTTGGCAGAATAGTTTCCCTTGCATAACAGTGAAGGCATTTTTTGTCTGTAAAGTGGGAAAACCCAACGATGGAACACTTCTTAAAAAGAAAGCAAAAATAAAGGCTTGGTTTTCATCGCTAATAGTTTCACTAACAGGATTTTTTTTATTTTATTTTTTAGACCAATGTACATCTGGTAGATGCACCACCCAAACTTGGAAACTCATTTTTATGTGAAAGCAATGATCTTAGAAGACTCAGCTGTAGTTTTGTTTTTCACTTTGTGAAAGTGCTAGGTGCTCCTTGGAAATGAAGGCTGAACTACTGTTGCAGCAAAGCGCAGGCTGTATTTCAAAACAGTTAATATTGGTCTCATGCCACTCAAGTATGAAGTACTTAAACAGTTTTTCTGAAGTTTGTTTATTCTTATATATTTCTGTATCCTAGTTATGAAACCTTCACTGAGTTGTGGCTGTGACAAATAGTGTTTGTAGGAGAGTTTCCTTGGGTGTGATCAACTGGGCATTTTGGCAGAGATTTCAGCTTCTAGGACTATTGTTGATCATTCTTTTGAAAATAAGCTAAGCTGTACGTAGATGAACACCTGAAGTGTTGTATAAGTCAACCAAAACAAAGTATGATTCTTCAGCTGTGTGCCATTCATGAAAATACTCACCATGCATGAAGTGAATGATGAAGTCTTGCTTTATTTAATTTCCAGAATCCAGTAACTGTTACATTACACATTTTGACAGTAAAAACCTTGCATGTCTTCAAGTTCTATCTCTGGAAATACAAGCAAGGATTCCTGGTGTGATTTTGAATTTGGAACAGCTCATGAAATGTTACAAACACTGTCAGAGCGTATGAAAATAATTATTGCAGGCTGTGAATAACATCCTTAAGTAGAGTGGCTAGATGAAGCAACAAATTAAGGGCATAACCCTGTGTTATGATGGATGGTTTTATATACTGTAGATAGAAATTTTCATTTCTAGTAACCACAGTAAGTAGAAAGAAATTCAAGATGCAGACAGGGTCTTAGGGAATAAAAATATTTTCATCTAATAATATTATACTGTGGCTTGCAAAGAGAGAAGTGACTAATACCTCACCTTGGCATTACAGTAAAACCTCAGTGACCTGAGGGAAATACAGCCATCGCTATTTGGTGAGGGCCACCGTAATAAGTTAAAATCTGTGTTAGAACTTCATGTATTGAGAAAGTCCTATGTTCTTCCACTATCTAATGTGCTGAGGTTTTTTTTTTGTTCATTTTTATTTGTTAGTGTTTAGAGATCAAGCAAGATCCTTTGGTTTTCTATCTAACACCACCCTAATCTGAAAGTCCAGGAATATAAGTTTGGGTGAGAGAGAGCTCACAAGAAACAAGAAATCCGTTGGGAGAGATAGATACAAGAGGGAATGCTGCTTTCACAAGGTATATATTAGCACCTGGAAATTCAGCAGGAGAATGGAGAGGAAAAAGCTCAGGCCAACAGACTAAAGCAGTTGAAAAGACTGTAGGGTGGAAAAGGCTGTTCAGTATGAGGAGGGAGGATCATGGTGAATATTCTAAAATAACAGGCATAATAGAAACACCAAATGTGGCATCTTTGGTGTCATATGGACTTGCTTCTTAGTTGGTACAGTTTTGTTTTGCATTCATGTTAGTTAGCAGATAATATCTGTTGGAGTCGCAGCTTCCTAGAATATATCACACCTTGAAATTTCTGCCTTTAGGTAAAGGACAAGTTTTTTCCAGATCTAATAATTGCTTGTGTTGCCTCTCCCAGAATGATTTTGAAAGTGGTTCCTTTTGTTTGTTTTCAGCTTTATGTCCTTAAAGGAACAAATGTAATGAAAGGAAATTGCAAATACCAGAAGATGGTCTCTAATACCAATTGCTTTGTTTTCCTTGAGTAATTTGAAGAGGAAGCCCCAAGTAGTGGAAGTAGAAATGCATTTTGTATACCAACACTTTTAGCAGGCTAATGATGGCACTTGTGAAAATAGCAACAGCAGCCCATTCAGAACTGCTAAAAATATTGCTTGACTATTGCAGCTTAATTGTGGAGCACGGGGTGACTAAAATAACAAAGCATGGGTCTGACCTTGCATCTGCCTTTCTATGTGTGTGTCTTAATCCTTTTTACAAAATCATTGTTTCTAGAGTAGTGTGTCTGACATTGGCCACTATTTCTCTTTCTTTTAGCAGAAACTTGAATTCTTGCACTGCATTCATCTTTAGCATTTTGCTGTAGGTTTTAGCCATCTGATGTGATAAGCGGTTATAAGTTACATATTTTCAGTAATTCTCATGGCAGGTGTGTACTAAGAATTTTATATTCAACCAGCAGCACAGCTTTGTGCAGGTGCAATTCATTGGAGACAAATAGTTGAAGCTAACAGAGCTGTAAATTTACATTGTGTCCTGGAACATTGCATGTGTGCAAACTTCCACTACTGTTCTGGACCCCAGGAATGATAATATCTTGATTATAAACATCTCACTGTGTTTAACATACTAATGCCTGTTATGGTACATTAAAAATCCTTTTAGATTTTATTGATGTTTTCAGAAGAAATCAAGGTGTGTGTTGTTTTTTGGCTTTTTTTTTCCACTGAGAAAGCTGTGCATTCCTTTCAGCTACTTTGGTCTGTCAGACAATTACCAGATGCCTGGCTATGATGATATATCAATCTAAATTTATCTATGTCATTGTTTCTGGATGTCTTGATATTCAGTGATAACATTTTGAACTAAGTTGTTTAAATGGAATTTGGTATGCCTTTAAGAGATGGAAAGGATTTCCTTTCATATTGATTCTTTCTTCCAAACCTCAAGGAATTAATCCCTGGAATGTATAGAAATGAAATAATGTTCAAGTTGAATTGGATGAGGAAAAACAACACATCTGTTTTCATTTATTCAATTTTTAGAGCTCATGCAAAATTTCTTTGAAGAGAACAACTGTGTGGTTATTGTATTTACTTGATCAAGATCGCTGTCAAAAGTATAGGGAAGATAAAGTAGTGTGACTGCTCTTGAACATCACAGAGTAAACCTATGAATGATCACTTCTCAGCAGGACTATTCAATGAACATAAAATTCTTTATAATCCAACGACAATTCTGTTATGTTTTAAAACAAAACTTGTTTTTATGTGAAATTTGTTTAGGTAGTATAATTTGTCTGAAATTTATAGGAAAAAAGTCTTCAGTTGAAATCCATGGGGGTTGGAAGCTGGAGTAACTTCTGTACAAAAAGTGAAGCAAAATAAGATTAGAATTATTCCTGCAGCATAAATATTCCATATTACAGTCTAAGTCCAAAAGAGGTAGTCCAGAAAATCCTGAGTGTTGCTTGTGTGTATTAGGATGGTCAGTAGTGCTTTAATGCTGACTACGATCATAAATTAATTGATATGTATCTTAACTGGGTTGACTAACTGTAGCGATTTCAGCTGGGATGTTCTTGCTTCCTACAATGTTAAGTCAACAATTAGATGTTAATTGTGTAGTAGGTAGCAGGTGTTTGTAAGTATCTCTTTGTGCTAATGACTTCCCAGAATGGTATATTTTTAAGGATCAATGAATCTGTTGAGGGTTATGGTCCTGAGAATGGAAGATAGCCACAGGGCTGAGAATTTATTTATTGTTAGCAAAGATCAGAATATTTATTTAACCATTTATCTGCTTTGAGAACAATTAGGAAAAAAATTATTCTACTGAGCTGAGGAAAAGAAGCCAAATAAGGTATGGAGAATATAAAGAGGATGTATGAAAAAAGTGAGAGTTTTTTTCCCTTTTTAGTGGAAAGGGAAGTAAACTTTCAGTAAATATTAAAAATAAATTTTAAACAGTTCTTCACTGTTAAAAATTATTTGTAGTATGTGTATAGAGTAAACTATAGGAACTACGCAGCTATCTTTTCTACGTGGTCGTAGAGTATATGCAGTACTGACTGCCTGATGTGGTTGTTGCTATTGCCAAAGCTTTGCAAGGAGATCCTTGATGCCACTGCGATCCTGATAGGAGCAGAAATAAGTCGTAATTTCTTTTTTTTCTTCTATTGAAGAACTGATGTGAAGTATGAGCATATCTAATAATGTTCATTTGCATTAACATGATATATTTGGTCACTTTATCTCACCATAGGTGATTAGAAAACATCACTGCTTTCAAGCGGGAAACACGTTTATCAGTTTGTATCACAATAAGCAAATCATAAAAAGCAGGGAGTAGGAAAATGTCATTAGTTTACCTCCACCAAATAGAGTCTGATTTAGATTGATTTAGATTTTTCTATAAAGGCAAAAATGCAAAAGAACTTCAAGTTTAAGTCAATATTTTTTTTTTCCTCAAAACATCTCATAAGAAATTTTATTCAAAAACATTTCTGTAAGTAGTTCCTTGTGCAAAACTATGCTATAAATATATCCCATATGTTTACTGAACTACTAGGAATCAAGAGAACATTTACATTTTCTCAGCCCCCCTTTAAAAGCAGAATATGATGGCGTTCTGTCATTCTTTTTAACCTTTTATTCTCTGTTTAAAATATCTGGTAAAAACTAGTAATTACTAGAAGACTGATTTTTCATTATTGCAGCTGTTTTTCTTTGCCTGGATTGTAAGTTTGACCATTGTAATCTGTACTGTAATTTGAATATTGGTTTCATGTAAACCATCACTAGTCTTTTTTTTTTTTTTTCTCGAGCAGTTTTGTTTCTACTGTGTTGGTATTTGTAAATTAGGCTGATGGGTGTTTTAGCTAGAGGAGATCTCTTATTCACCTGGTTCTCAAGTGTAGGTTAAAAAGAAGTGTGCAGTGATTACTCATTTTTCTTAAAAATTTAACATTTTGCCCTTACTGTATTTGTTGCTAGATGTCATGTTGCCCAACTGGCCTGTTTTCTTATTGGTATATTCCTAAGTGAAATTGGATGTGAAAACTTTCTTATATGAAGAGAAATATGTAGCTATATATGTAAACCTGTGCAGGGATGACTTCTGCATCCTTTCTGAAGCCATGTTTAAACTATAATTAATCAGGCAACATAATTCACTATTCTAAATTTTTAACTTCCACACTCTTAAAAATCAAATAATCCTAACACAATGTCCTGATCTATTAACCATTTAACCAGTCTTGTAACTGGGATTTTCTCGTCCTGCCATATATGATCTTTGTCGTGTTTGATGTGATTTTTTTTTTTTTTCAGTGTTCTCTGTTAAAGAGTGATTTAAGGATTGAATATCAGCTTTCATAAAGAACACTGAATTCAGGCTTTTTGCTAAGAGCATAAATGAAAACTAAATAATGAATCAGCAATTTGTTGGCTCCTTGGAATGTTTACATAAAATGCGTAAGAATATTATGATGAGAAAAAAACAATGGACAAGAGCTTTAGGAATAAAATCTGTGCATAGTTTCCTGAAGTTGAGTGTTATTTCCTCCTCCTCCTGTTCAATTCTGTAATTAACAAAACTCAGCTTGCACATATAAGAACCTACTGAATAACTTCATGGTAAGAAAGGATCAATTAGAGAATACATTTGGTTGCTTTAGCTATATATATGTTTGGGAAAGCATTCATCTTGCCAATTGTGTGTTTTTGTGGAAGAAACACATACCTGTTACAATATTATGTATATATAAAAATCTTGTTTATGTTCTTTTTGGAGCGGAAGACAGGAGGAATTGGGTTATCACTTATCAGAGTATTTTCCTCTATCTGTTTATTACATCATGCTGAGCTGCTTTTATCAGTGTGTGAAAAATTTTCTTGGTAGGGATGACTGTCAGACATTCAGATATCCACTGTAGCTGCAGAATAGGGATGTGCCGCAGCCCCTGAGCTGCTTGCAGCCTCTGTTGTGCCTTGCGTAGCAGGACAGGAACAGGCCGTCACTGAGACCATGCACATTTTCTACAGATGTCTGAGTCATTTACCTTAGGACATTTCAGTTTGTTCCTTGGCTGTTTGTTGAGGATAACTTAGTATGAATTCTTAATATTCTAATAATAGAGTTTATATTTCAAACTGTGCCTATGCCTTAATCACACGTGCGTGTGTGAGTGTGCGTGTATATACATATATATATGTACACATTCACTCTTCTACCAGACCTTTAGAATTTAAACAATTTGACATATTTGTTGATGGAGCATAACTCTTTAGTGATGGAACTGCTTGAATGTGTTTAATAGCAATGGAAAACAGGAATAAAAGTTACCTAAAACCAGTATTGTTAGATGGAAGCTATTTTTATTTGAGTTGAGAAAAACGGAGGTAGGATTCTGAAGGGAGATAAAGGGTTACATATTGCTTGAACAGAGAAAGACAAATACATTCTGACATTAAAAATTAAATGCTACTGAAAGGGAAGAAAAGTAGCTGCTGGATGGAGCCTGCTTACTCTGCAGTGCATCTGGTTCTTGGCTCAAACTAAGAAAAATGGAGCAGCATTTATCTAAAGACATGAGGTGATGGATGGTAAGCGCAACCAGCAGCTTTGACTGAGATCTACCATCAAGCTGTGTAAGATTTGATCCCTCCAGGGTCAGAGCTTTCTGTGTGCTGCTGGGTAGACGCATTCTCCAGTGTGCCCTCAGTTGTAAGCAATTAGGGAAGCTGCAGGGGGATGTGTGGCAGGTCCCTTCTTTTCCTTGATGAGTTCCCTCCGAAAAGAGGTCTGGGTCTGCATGCATGGTGTTTTGGATGTATCTGAAACAGAAACCTAAGGCCACAACTGTAGAAGGGACCTTTCATGCAATATAAGCAAACAAAAATAGAATTCAAAGTATTAACAGATTGAGTCTTAATGCAAAAGAACATTATTAGCTAAATGATGAGAATTGGCTATAATCAAAAATGCTTCTTAGAAGTCTGATTTTTCTTCAGTGAGTAGCTTAATATTTAGCTCCTTTTTCCAAATCATACTATGATTTTGGTTATAGTAGACGCTAATTCTAAGACGATGAGAAAAGCAGTGTTTTACTCACAAGGTGCCTTTACAGGAGTGCGTTTACGTGCCTTGGAAGACTGCACTGTCCTGAATCTGTCTTTGTTCACTGCCTTTTTAAATACTTCAGCTAACGGAGGAAAAAGTTATATTAATATACTATATTTAAAATATTAAAAGTAATATTAATATTAGTCACCTAATTTTTGTAGATTAGCATTGTTGATCTCTTACTAAACTGCCAAAATTTTCTTCTTGGGATTATAGTATTCTATTTGAACAATGACACAATTCCTAGGAAAATGTTTTCCTGTGTACTGTGCATGTTGAGAAAGAGACTGCCATGCAGGCCATGGCAACGTGTTTGGATTGCAAAATTTTGAAGTGTTACAATTTTTTTCTTCTTTCTTTTTCTTCTGTTTGCTAATATTCAGAGTATAAAAGATAAATACTGGAGGAATTAAGCATTTAGTTATGGATTTTCATAGCCAGTGCCTGGTGTATAGTATAGTACCAGACTAAGCTGTGAACACAACAAACTAAATAGTTTGAAGGGCAGCATTGCAAAAGTACAGATGTGTTGGATTATCTGAAGGTGGTCTGAGTTAGCAAAGGGCCTGAGCAACAAGTACTGTGAAATAAACAGCCGTACCATCTGGCTGAGATTGAGAACTTCTTTGAAATAAGTACAAGTTCAGGTCTATTTGTGGGAGCTCTGCTAATTAAATGGATTAAATGAATGCTAGTGGGAAACTCCTAACACTTCAACTACCTGCTTGTGAAAGAGATGTGGACATTAGTGGCATCAACAGTTAGCCTGGATGAGTCATGCACAAGGTATCTTGCGCTGATTTCTCGTTCACTTTGTCATTCCCATGATGTCAGTTTGTGTTACAGTAAGGATCTTTAAACTCCAGAATCTCATTCTGGTATGGAATCATCCAAAGCATTATGCCTTTGGGCTCCCAAATCTTAGTGTAAGCTTTACCCCAAAGTTGCATCAAGTCTTCGTTGTTGTTGTTTGGTTTTGAGTCAGGCAGTTTCCTAATCAACAGATGTAGTGTATTCGAGCTTATAAACTTAGTTTATTAACTTTAAGATACGCAGCAATGTTAGTGTAACTGTGGTTGGCTGTAATGTTGCTGGTCTGAGGAGTATCGTGTTATTATGAGCAACTTCCGTATCAGTGTAGATCACAGTGGATCGCACAGCCATCAGAGCAGTGTTGTAAGAGGCTTCAGATTTGACACGCATCTGATGAGACAGAGCATTCTGCTCAACACTTCTGTCAGCTGCCTTCCATCACAGCCTACTCAGGCAGGATTTCAGAGGTCTGGGGTTTTCACTGTACACTCGGAATTCGTTCAGTGACTCAGTAAATCTCTAGTACACAGTGATTATCTTCTATTCCAGCTTGCTGTGTTGTTGTTGTTTTTTTTTTTTTTTTTTCCCCTTCTCTCTGATTCTGCTTTCTGTAGCTCAGTAGGAAAGAGCTGATCTCAGGTTGCAGGCAGGGGGCTAATATCTTGTAGTGACCTGGCAGGACATGGCATCAGTAATTGTCAATGATGAAGTGACCAGTTCCATCACTGTCCCTTGGCGTGTCAGAACCGTCCTTCAGTGCTTGCTTGTTCTGTTTTCTTACTCTCCATCCTGAGGAAAAATGAACAATTTAATTCCCAGTTGCAGACTGTCATGCAGCTTTTGGAAACACTGACGTCTTTTTTTTTTTTTTTTTTTTTTTTTTTTTTTAATCAGTACTAACATCAGGACTTTACCCATGTACAGTATTTTGGAATGAATAGTGCTCTTGAACATCCATCTGTTTGCTAGAAATGGTCACCAGAGGCTAATAGTCCAGAGAAGTTTTATTTGAAAGAAGACATAGCATATATTGAAAATTTCTAAGACCAGTGACTTAAAGTGATTCAGAAGTTTCCTTACTGCAGGGGGTCCTGACTGAAACAATTTTCTATACAGTGTGGTTCAGCCACTGCAGTGAAATTGTCCTTCAGTACTAGATGAGAAGTGGCAACTCTGGAAATATTTCTGGTTTTACTATTTAGGTTTCACTGTTTTATAAAGATGAAATATCTTCCAAATGTCCCTCATAAATTCATATAATAGCTGTAGAAAGAAGACAAAATCTGTGCCAAGCAGACTTGAACAGCATATTGCTAATATATTTAAGAGATTTCTTCTAGGAAATTGGAGCTCTGAAATAGAAAGCATGTTTTCAGATTAATCTAAATGACTGTATTATTAGACTGAGATGGGATACTCTCAGCCAATCAAGAATACCTTTTTTCCCAGTCAGTCCATAGGGTGAAAAGCAGATGCATTATCTGGTTCCTGTTGATGGGAACCAGGACAAGAATAATCAGCCAAGAGCTATCCAGAAAGCATGTGAATGATACACAGATAAGGATGGAAAACAGAACAGTATTTTTCCATCTCATTTACGCTTATTGCAGTCTGAGTTGCATAGGTGGGTCCTGATAAATAGAGTGTATGATACGCAAACCAGGCTGGGAATTGAACAGCAGTCATTATGGCCCACTGAGAAAACATTTCATTACAATGCTGGCGGTGTCTAAACATAATCTGAATTAATTAAGTAGATGCATGGTTTGCCCATAGGACGAATGTAGGTAAGTATAGATACTGGCATTGAGCAGAGAAAAATTTAAAGTGCTTTTTAGGTGTCCAGTTGTAGCTGTTAACCAGTGTTAACCTGTGTCCATCTCCTTCTGGTGTTTTGGAAATGAGGTGGCATTTCAAAAGCAGAAAAAGCAGGAACTTAATGCTTTCTTTCCCCCCTCACTTTAGAAAGTGGGAGTGGTCATTTGGTCAGTGAAGAGCCACACAGATTTTTGCACAGACACCTGTGGGCCTCTGGGAACCATCATAAGGTTGCAGTGATTCTTGTTTAACAGTTTGTTTATTCACAGAACCCTGATATGCAGGAAAGAGGTAAATGGGGAACATGAACGGTGGAATTAATTTGTTGGACTTCATCGTTGTTTCTGGTATATCTTTTCCCATTTGTAGTTCTTGTACTTTTTAGTCTGCATGATTAGGTTTATTTAAACTTGTTCTTGTGTAAGGCGGCATTTATTAGCAGCCAAAAGAAAAATACACAGAGCTCACAAGATGCTTTTCAAATCCTGCTAAGTACATTTTGAATACGTAACATTTTTATGGTTTTGTGGAACTTTACAGGACAGATTGAATTTGGGATATCTGCCATGCGGGCAGGCTAACTGCTCATTCAATGAAATAGGGCCAAAAAGAAAACGTGTTCTGGATTCAGGACGGTAAGTTATGCACTCTACATAACAGCACAGACGAGGATGAAAAACTGATTGTGTTTGTAGGTTTAAAAATGTCCATCCTTAGCTAACAGTTACTGCATGGTGTTCCTTTTAAGGTGGAACTGTCTACCTGTAACTTCCGATACGTTAACCAAACCCACCTGTAGTCGTGTATTTTCCTTTCAGTTCTGCCATTAGCTTCAGCTTTTCTATTAGGGTGATGGTGAGGAGTAGCTCCATTATCTATCCCATTTCCTTACTTGCTATAGCTCTGCTGTAAGTGTTCTAAGTTGCTTTTATGTCCATCCAAAGCACAGGTACTAAAATGTCTTCTTGGTACCGGCACTCTAGCAGTAGAATAATGGAATCATTTGAGTTGGAGGAAGCCTATAAAGGTCACCTAATCCAACTTGCCTGCAGTGAATGGGGACATCTACAGCTAGGTTGCTCAGAGCGTGGTCCAGCCTGTTTCCAAGTACGAGGCACTCGACACCTATCTGGGCAACCTGTTCCAGAGTCTCACTGCCCTTATTGTAAAAACAAAACACAACTAACAGAACAAAAAAAAAAAAACCAAAAAAAAACCCAAAAAAAACCCCTTTTTCCTTCTATCCAGTCTAAATCTCCCCTCTTTATTTTGAAACTATTTCCCCTTGTCCTGTCACAACAGACTGTTACAGAGTCTGTCTCCTCCTCTCTTATAGCCCCGTTTAGATACTAATGGAAAACTATCAGGTCTCCCTGGAGTTTTCTCTTCTCCAGGCTGAACAGCCCCAGCTCTCTCCATCTGTCCTTACAGGGAGATGTTCTAGCCCTTAAATCATTTTTAATGGCCCTCCTCTGGGCTTGCTCTAACAGGTCCACATCTGTCCTGTACTGAGGACTCCACATCTGGATGCAGTATTCCAGGTGAGGGCTCACCAGTGCAGAGCAGAGGGGCAGGATCACCTCCCTCAACCTGATCACATCATACTGGTTCTAGGAGCGGGCACTGGTGAAAGTTATTAAATGAAGGACACAGAAGTTGTTTCTTTCTAGAATAACTGTAGGTACTTGTCTGATCTTAGAGAGATTATCAGTTCCTCAGGTAACTTCATGGTGGGCTTAACATTTAGTCTGTAGTATGCATTCTACACAAAGTGAAGAATTGTTGGGGAAAAAAGCTTGTTAACACGCAACAGAGATTCGTGTTCTGTGTAACTCTGGCTTGTACCTGCTTTTCTACCTTATTACAAATTGTGCAGCACTGAAGTTAAATGCAGTCGTTTTAACAGATAGAAGAATAGACTAGAGAATATTTATATACAGAATAAATGCTGAAACATGCTGCAGGCCTTAATTAAGCCTCAAGAAACATTGTGCTGGAATAAAGTAGACACCAATATGAACTGAGTACTGATCTACTGCTCAGAGATCATAACCTTGGTTTAATTACATTATTAGTATATAAATTATTGCATTAATTATTTATTTTAAAATTAATATTACAGATATTAGTTGTCATTAATAACTTGGAGGTGCCTTTTTGTCACAAAAGAACAGATTAACATTATAATTACTGCATGAAAAATGGATATTGATGAAAAATTGTGGCTTGAGACGTCATTCTCATTATAATACGCATTTTTTTCTGTTCACTTTTCCTGCTCCTTATTCTGCATATCTAATTATTGTCTTTGAGAAGAGCTGTTAACACTGTCATTTTTCAGTAGATAAGTTGAATAGGGATATTTTGCTCTGTTGTAATTAAATCCCGGTATGCAGCTAAGGCCCATTCATCCACTTTCTGTTACCTTCCTGATGGGATGGGAAAGACAGCCAGAAGGGTGGAAGTGAGAAAATTCATGGGTTGAGGTAAAGAAGAAGTAAAGCAGCAAGTGCATGGCAGCAGAGCACCTCAGAGTTGCACTAAATTGTGCTGTATGTTGCCTTGTTCCTCATGTCTTTCACTAACTTCTAAAGATGAGTAGAAAAACTGTACTCCAATCTGTTAACTGCAGCGTGTAATATTATTTTACTGCGTCCTATATGGAAATCAGCCTTACAAACAAACAATCAACACTCCCCAAAACCCTACTCTTCTGTAACTGTACTACCAATGGTAACAGCATGCAAAAGCAAAATCCTTCTGTTGCCATCTACCTGGTATTTCTTTGTTCTCCTTTTGGCACCATGTGATGCCAGAACATGTATGTATTCCTTTTTTGTTGATAGCAAATGACATCTAGTAACAGATTGTCTGTTTGAGTTGCAAACAGCATATAGAAGTCATAACACTTAATGACCCAGATTAATGTTTCTTGTTTTGTGAAAATGACCAATAGTTAGTAGAGGCAAAATGCTATGTTTGAACTGGAACAATTCTCTTTCAGCATTTAAAAAGCAAAGAAAATGCAGAAGTAGAGATAATTACTGGAACAATGAATGGGTGGAGTAACTCCATTGATGAAACTGTAGTTTGGACCTGTCCAAATGTGAGCTAAATCTGTCTTTTCTTACTTTGCCTTCTTAATTGCAAAGATTTCAATCAGCATTTCTGAAATAGGCAAGCAGGTGCTGAAATATGCTGAAATGACCTCATCGTGGCAGGCTCTGGAGCATGATGATGGGAGACTCCTGTCTGCTAATGGAAAACCACTGCTTCACTTTGTATTAAAATATGCATATATTTGTGGAATAATAATGATGAAAGGTGTATGATTTTTCTGATGACTCAGAAATTCACTGGTAAGCAGTGAACCAGTCACAGTCACACAGTAAGCATTTGTTCATGCCATGTATAAAAGAATTAACAGGAAGGAGTAAGATGGAGAACACCATGTAGCATGGTAGTCACAAAAGTGTAAGGAACAGGAAAGACTGCAAGCTCAAATTTGGGCTTATCTCTAAGATGAAGTAAGAAGGCTTCCTGAAGCTGAAAAGAGGGACTACATCAATAACTGTTTCTTAAGCCAATTGAGATAGCTGCCTAAATGCTAGGGCACTTTAACGATGACAGAAGAACACAGCTCTCAAATATCAGAAAGGATATATTGGTCTTGAACAAGTATAAGCACAGAGTGCAATGTAGTGTACAATTTGTTCTTTTTGTAGTGGTTGGATAAAATTCTGTTCTTCAGAGAACAGCCAGTTGTTCTGCACCTCCATATTAAATTTCTCTTCTTTGAGCCTTCCCTTCCCAAAAAGCACAGTACAGATAATTGCCTTTCGCTGTTATTAATTTATAAGGATTTCTTCTTAAGTATTTTGTTTTGTAGACACATTTTGTGGCTTGCCAGTGAACAGCTGTAATGTAAGTTGAACTTTCAAAATCAGCTGTCTAGTAAAGTATTGTCCAGAAATGGATTCACAGCAAAGTATCACTGCTTCTGCCTTGCAGCTATTTGCACTTCATAGTATTCTTCACATTATGCCTTCTAGATTGCTGATTCAGTCTCATTCAGATGCATTCAGACATATTCTATTAGGAAATTCAATTAAAAAATGTCTGTATGGTGAAAGACTGTGATCCAGATCTGCTTGCGCTGACATACATGAAAACATTTCCATTGAAGCAGGTTTAGGCTTGTCCAAGCCAGAATATTGAAGACTGGGATTCAGCCTTCAGCTTGAGGTAATTCATACTCATGTCTGAATCGGCTAAGAAAAAAAATTCTGATCACAACATTATTGTGATCAAAAGGAATCAAATGGCTGAGCAGCACATAACTGCTGATGATGTTTAACCATTTTATATAAATCAAAACAAAATAAAATTTAATAATAATAACAACAAAAATACCAGACAAACTAAACCAAAACCCAAACAAACAAAAAAAACCCCTCATCATATGTGCATCTCTATAGCAAGAAAACTTCCCCTACAATCTTAAATAAAAAATGTTCATTACACAGAATGGAAATAATTGCACTTGACCAAGAGTTCATCTGCTTCTGTAGAGTTCATCCAGTCTGTGTGACACAGTGTAGGCAGCAGTGATGTTCTTAAATTGCAGCTTTCCTTTACTGCCCATACTGCTGGGGAAAGAAAAAAAAAGAAGGTTAAAATGAAATTACAGAATAAATATTACAGGATTTTGCCTTTTATGTTTTCAAAGGTAAATGGATTACTGAGTTTCAGGTATGCTTTACTCATATTGAGCAGAAATGTAAAAGAAGCTCCACTACCGAGGTAAGTAACTCTGTTCAGTCATTTGTAAGATAATGATTCATTTTACCAGAAAAGCACAATGTTCCTTCTGAAGTATTTAATAAATATATTGGATGTGTGAACTGCTGAAAATAGCAATTTGAATTTACGAGCTGTTCTTGCCATGTACTTAGAAACTTCGTTATCGTCTTCAGACACCAGACTCACAGTGATGGAATTAAACTTGTCTGAATTCTTAAAACTCTCTAACCACTAGGATGAGTCAGGGTACAACCTTCAGTTTCTTAGAAATAAGCCTCTCTTTAATGAGTGGCGTAACTGCTTAAAAGGAAGCAGCAGTTTATTGGTTTCGTGGAACAGTTGTCCAAACAACAGCCTGTCACGAAAGGCAGAATAGCTTTCCTGTCATCCTGCTGTTCCTCTCGTGATAAAGCTGAAAAACAGTGATTGGAGTGATTGGATAATGAGGCCATTCGCTTGCAACCCAGACTGAGCAGAAACATGACTGCATGGTGATTAAAAAAAAAAAAAAAAAAAAAAAGTCAGAAGCAAAAAGAAAAATTAAAACAACCTCCCTTACAAAACAAATGCAAAAACCCACAGCCAAAGCCCATAGAGTTTTCACCAAGAATTCCTTGTACAGTAAATGAGACTATTGTGTGTGATTTCCTTCTCAGTTATGTTTAGATTGTTTCTTGTACAGTGTTGTTTTCTGTTATTGTTGTCCACTGAGGTCACACATGTACCACTAATAGAATGGTTTCTATATAAAGATCTACAGAAGGCAGAAACCCTGTTGGGAAGAACTTAGCTGGCACTTGAGTGTCTTTAACTGTAGAGCACTGCAATCAGTTGTAGAGCACTGCATCACACCAACATGAGTTGTGCTCTGCTCCAGCTGAAGCTTTACGGTTTGCCAGAGGGCAAATAAACTGTCCTGGTGCTAATGCGCTTCTGTTAGGAGTTGGGAGATAGGTAGTGACCATGAAACCCATGTGGCTGAAACACGAAATGATTATTGCTTCTATAATGTGTTCTGTGAGTCTTTGGAAGCCGTCAGAGAAACATGACTGATGCAGTGTATTAATCTCCTTAGCAATAGGAAAAGACAACAACCAATTGATTGTTACGAAGCTTCCTCCTTGTTGTGTGCAAACTACTGTGACAGTGGAGGACAGATTAGTAAGAAATTGAGGGCTCTCTTCCCTTTTAAACATTCATGCAGGAAGAGGTTAGGAAGAATGGAAGGAGACAGCTGTCGGTGTGCGGGGGCAGGAAAGAGAATGAATAGGCAACAGGTCAAAACTAATCCAAGAAGCAAAGATTTATGAACAGCGAAGAAACTAGGTATTTATTCGCTAAAGGACATTTTTACTCTTTCCAATCTAAGTGCATAAACAAGGCAGCCCCATCATCAACCTAAACTTTTAATATGCCCACTAAATGTGGAATGTCATGCATGAGCTTGTGCCAGTAATCTTTACCTCTCCCTTTAGGTAATTTTGGTCATATATTAAGAGATGCCTATAGTTTTGCCTGTCCTATCATACAAAAAACAGCTGGCTTCAGGAATTTTCATGTACTCATAAGGTGCTGGTGCTTTTCTACAAGAGTGTACTGAAGTTAACAGAAAACAGTTAAAAATGTAGAGATATCTTTGAAATCCCCACAGTATATTACATAGATGTGGTCTAAGCACCAACAAAGAGAAAAAAGTGTTGTCGGGAGCCTTTCTAGCCCAAGATGCCCCAGAAAAGAGGCACTGTATTTTGATTTTTACATTTTGGCTTGCTTCTGTATAAACTGTCACTTCCATTTTCAAAAGAGAAACTTTTTTTTTTTCCTGTTCAAGTCACAGAAGTAACATGTACACATGCTCTTGATGAGATGACTGAAATGTTTTATGGAGCCTCCAAGATTACAGGCAGGAATTGTTGAGGAATTTTTATGATCTATTCTGTGTTGGGTTTTGTTTTTTGTTTGCTGGAATTGCATTTCTGTGGGTGATCAGGAATATATGATTGAGGAAGTATTTAATTGCAGCTATAAAATATGCCATGTTTACACTGAACACTGTGGTTCTGGAGAAAGTTAGGTTTTGTTTGGTTCATGTTTTTATCACATTGAAGCTTTCATGTGCCCAGGTGTAGAATACTTGATGTCTGAGTGGCCACAGGGTACTGGGTTCATCCAGATCAATCTGCCATGCTTTCAGTCTGTTAATCCAGGAACGTTGCTGGGTTCACTGTAGATGTTCCAGAGCAGAAATAGATTTGTCTTTCACTACATGTGAGGTTAGGTAACAGCTGCTTTTTTATTTGACACAGCTTCCCAACTGGGGAAGGTTCCATGTACATTCTAACTTCACTGTACTTTGCTGTAGTTAAAGCAGTTCAGATTATCAAGATTGTATCTGTATTGAAACCGTCTTCAGATTTTTGAATATGCCAGATTTAGAATAAATGCATATCCAGCTAAAATGAATTCAAGATGAACAGGCAGCACAGAGAAGTGTAGATTACTTTAAAAGCTTCTAGATATTCAAAGTTATTTTATACTTCTGATGTTTGGCCACTATGAACTTTCCAGTGGTGGCTTAAAGATTTTTAAGGATCCTTTTTGGCTTTGAATCTGAAGAAGTGACAGCTTTGTTAAGAAAAGGGAGGACACCTGTCTTAAAGGCTCTGAAGGTGCAGTCGCTTGCTCTTACGTACTGCTGACTTGACTGCTCACTCTGCTGGCTTCTCCTCTGCTTCTTGAATTCCTCTTCCCTGCTGAGTTGCATAATGAATGTTCTCTGAACTCCCTCAATTTCAACATACCTTCCCACACAGCCCCTTTCTTTTGCTAAAAATGGATGGAAGAATTCTGACTTCCTTGTTGAAAAGATCTGCATAGTGTGCTGCTGAATCACATCTCAGAATAAGAAGAAAAGCTTCAACTTCTCTTCAAAAAAAAACAAACCAACAGACCAAAAAAAACCCCAAGTAACCCAAACAAAAAAGAAAAGCACAACAAAGCATGCAACCTCACCACACCCTTAACCTTGTCAAAATTGAAACAACACTGTAGATGGGTGACACAACTATAAATCAACTCAAATTTTTGCAACATCAGTGAAAAAAGCTAGCTGCCATTTTAAGAACACAGATCCGTAGGATGCGGTTCACACGACTGCCAGGTGGCAGCAGCTAGTGGTGGACAGCTATTTGCAAGTCAACCTGGTTCATGCAGGTGCTAGCAGCCTTATCTTTTAGTCTTGCTATTTATCCCAGGAGCTACTGGTGGTGATGAAATAAACTGCACGTTCTTTTTACTTCAGTTCCTTACTTTGATGAGTTTCTGTTTTTTATTTATTCTGTTCAAGATTTATTCAAGATCCCTGTCCATAGTTTGATCACTGCATTCATACCACAATTTTAATGCTTAACAGACTTTTACCTACACAAATTGTGCTTTCCAGGAAGTTTCCTAGGTGGTAGCATGGAATTCTTCAGTAGAAGAGACAAGATCTTCCATCTTCTCATGAACATAGCAGCTGCACAAGGTAAATTGCATTCATAGCTCTTAACTTTTCAGAACAATTAAGATAAAGAGAGGAAACTGAAGCAAAATGTAGTCCAGTGCTGAAAATGTCTTTCCTCAGTAAACTGTTTTCAGATGATATCCATGCAGCTAATTCAGTCCCTCAGAATCTGTCCAGAGTTTCTGTTCCCGTGGTTTTGGTTTCTAGGCAGACTTGCAGGGTAAGCCTCTTTGTTGCCTCTTGAGAGCCTGTGCTCACACTATGATTGCAGCGTTCCTACATCAGTATAAAGTCTTTTAATATTTTTTTTCCTAAAAAGTTTTTTAATGTTTTTTTTCTTCCTGTGCTATATCCAGAGAAGGAGCCTAGTTTCTTCTTTTGTGAGCATGTTAGATGAACAGACACACGTGGATTTCTGCATTCCTCTCATTTTTCTTCAGGCTAGAAGTACGTAGTATAGATAAACAAGGAAACAAAAACAGTAGATGGGCTCCCCACTGTAATTTTCTCAAGGCATTTTAGGAATTCAGATCATTCTTTAATAAACATAATTCCACTGTTTCCTCCTTAGGTATGAAATTCTTATTCTCGGTTTCTTCTTATTTTTTGCCTAGCTTTTCATGGCACTTTGGAAGACTTTAGGTAAATCTGCTTTATAGCTTGTAACTTTCCAAATAACTCCACCCTGCAGAAGATTTTTTTTTTTTTTAAAGTTTTCATTAAACCTTTGTCCCATTTGTCAAATGGGGTGGTTGGGGCAGGGTGAGAATGAGACTTGTAAATCACCAAGGACTTTGTTTTTCTTGTTGTATCATGTGACTGGACTGTTTCAGTAGCTGCAATGTCTTAACCTCCCCTCTTGGAGCAGGCAGGCAATTAATTCTACTCTTACATTCCTCCTACTAGTGGTTAAGGTATATTATAGGAGGAATCATTCTTCATGATTGTTAGATTGTTTTCTTGGTCATCCTTGAATTCTAGTTTGTTTCAAGCATTCCTTTTAAGCACATTAAGAGTTTTGCTTCTATTCCCCTCTTATTGACCTGTTTTTCTCATTGAATAGAAGGTTTTCATGGTTCAGAACATTACAAAGAATTAAAAACATTGTGACTGACTCACCCATTGGCTATATCTTAACGAGTTTGCACAAAATCAGAGTCCAATTATACACTGTTTGTTATCAACTACAAGGAAAAGATGATAAGCAAAGAATGCCCCAGAGGGTAGGAACTGCATATGCTGTCGTGGTTGGTGGTAAAAACTTTGATGACAATTGAACGTTGTTTTCAGGTTTAAAGGGAAACTTCATAGTTTTTTTTTGTTTGTTCGTTTTTAGTATTCAAATAAAATTCTAACTGTTGTCTATGATTTGATCAGACAGTTTTACTGATTAATTGCAGTAATGCCTATGTTCAGGCTACCCAGTGTGCCATCCATCAGCTGTGCTAGCTGCTGGATCATTCTTCAGGGCAGAATGAAGCACCAAGTTGTGGATTCCAAATTTCTGGGCAGTGCATGTATTGCTCTTCAATAGTGCTTTATGCATGCACTGTTCTTACAAAGATTGGTGGTTCTATCAGTAGGAAATCTAGCCCAGAGTATTTATATTTAAAACAAGTCCACTGTTTGCTTTGAAACTCAGCCATGTGTTTTGTACCATTTGACAGTGTTTGATAATTCCTTTCAGGGACAGGGAAAAGATTCAAGATTATATTCTTCCCTCTGACTAACAGTTAGCTATGTAATGTGATATTCAGAGAAAGATCTCCAATATAAGCATACATCTAAGAGGCAAGTAACAAAAGAAATACAATCTGTTTCCTTTCATCTCTAATGCTGAGTAAGAAGTCTTGAGAGACCATGGCAGCAGCAGTTGACTACCAGCTTGAAGGGATCAGAGCAGTAAGGTGGCCATTAGCAGGATGTTTAAGAGCCTTTCATGGTGTTTGCCAAATACAGGTGTCAACTAATTTATATTGCCAAAAGAAGGAAAACAGTATTGCTGTTACAATTTTGTATGCAATGAGAAGCATTCTCTTCGCTAGAGAGAAATAAAATTGGTTAAGAGACTTGAGTAATAGGAGAGCAGAAAGGAGAACAGTGGGAGACAGCCGGTAACCCTTATCAGTCATATGAATTGCTGCCATGGTGATACTTTGAACATCCTTGCCATCTACTTACCTGTGTATACTGGATCCCAGAAGTGGATTTGTACAACAACCAGGATCAGCTAGCATTCTCTGACAAAAGGTGTCCTGCAAAAAATACTGTCAAGTTAAAGTAATGATTTTTTTTTCTACCTTAATTTGAATGTTTTTAGACAAACAACTAAGCTACGCCTTGTAGAATTGAATGTCCTATCTTTAGCGTTGTCTTCTCAAGTTATTGGTGAAAGGCTTTACTTCATAGAAATGTTATAATCTTCCCTTTCCCTTCCCTTCTCCAGTTTTTCTTCCATGTTCTGAATTCCTCTGTGGTTATGCTGGTCTCTCTGGGTGGGAGTTCTGCTCAGCAGAAGCACCATCAGTGGCTCTGGGCAGCCCCATTCTGATGAATTGTAGCTGGTAGGGGCTTCCACTTCCCTCATGCCCCACTGCCATGCAGCCTTCTGCAGTATGGTCAGAAATTGAGGAATCACAGAATCAGAGAGTCTGAAAGGAACCACAGGAGGTCACTGGGTCCAACTCCTCTACTAAAGCAGGTTTCCTACAGTAGCAGTAGTTCACACAGGCAGGTGTCCAGATGGGTTTTGGATAACTCTATGGAAAGAGACTCCGCAACCTCTCTGGGCAACCTGTTCCAGTGCTCTGTCACCCCTACTGTAAAGTTCTGCATTTTTTAAAGGAACTTTCTATGTTCAAATTTTAGGCCATTTCTCCTTGTCCTATCACTGCACGCCACCAAGATGTGCCTGTCTTCATCCATTTGCTTTCTATCTCCCTTTAGGTATTTATAAACAATAATCTTATCAACCCTTCTTAGTTTCTTTTCCCTGGACTGAACTCAGCCTTTCCACATATGGGAGATGCTCCAGGCCCTTATCATCTCTGTGGCCCTCCACTGGACTTTTTCTAGGAGAAACCTGGGTGATTTTTTATTTATTTATTTATTTTTTGAACTGGAGAGCACAGAACAGGGCACAGTAATCTAAATGTGGGCTCACCAGGGCTGATTCATGGGGGAGGATCGCCTCCCTTGACCTGCTGGCCACACTCTTGTTAATGCATCCCAGTATACCATTGGCTTTCTTGGCCACAAGGGCCCACTTCTGGCTCATTGCCAACCTGTTGTCCACTGGAACACCCATATCCTTCTTTGCTGAGCTCGAAAATGACTGCAAAATCACTGCAAGGCTGAACACATTGAACTCCTGGTGCTTGATGCTGGTTTTTGTTTGCATTGAAGTTAGTATTCTGATGCATATTGTGTACAATAGCTCTATTAGTCATGTTTTTCATCTCTAAAAAGCAGTTGTGCTCCTATAATATGGAGCAAGTCTTCTTTGTTTGGAGTAAACATGCACAAAACTGTGCATGGAATGTACTTTAGGTGACCACTGAATGCCTTGCTGTGTGTGTGTTGAAGGGTGGACAACAGATTTTCCAGCACAGCTCCATTACAAGGCTTGGTGGCACAAGATGCTACCAGTCTTGGTGTTCAGTGATAATTGTTGTATCACGAGACCCAGCAGGACACACAGATTCACTGTGCTGTGAGTTTTCCATGTAATGAGGAAGGGAAGCAGGGCAACTGCTTCCGTAACTGTGCGGCCGTACTGCAGTGCTACCTGTGTGCAAACAAATGGTTTGTGGGGCTCATAATGAGCTGGCATGGATCAGAGCAGCTCTGGGAAATGAACGTGTCCTTGGCAGTCCTGAGAATTGAAACTTGCAGGAACAGCATTC
This sequence comes from Lagopus leucura, assembly GCF_019238085.1. NCBI lineage: Eukaryota > Metazoa > Chordata > Aves > Galliformes > Phasianidae > Lagopus > Lagopus leucura. The sequence goes on from NW_024962270.1 coordinate 5,112,191, forward strand.
TCAAATCTGAAGAAAGAGCAGAATGTAGCTGGATCCTACATGTAACTATGTAAGTGGCATTAGAAAGGAATGAGTAAATTAAAAAACAAAAACAAAAAAACATTAGTTTTTCATGAAGAAATGTTATGTAATTTCTACAAGGTGTGTTACATACATTGCTGTATATTATTTTATAGTGCATGCTTAGGTTTTTCTCGTTTGATCTCCTGTAGATTTATCCACCTAGCAATTTGACAATTTACTGTTCAGTTGGTATGCCAGTGTAATAATGTAAAAAATGACTGAAAAGCCAGCCCCGCATTACAGAGAGCAGTATTTTTGTTACTGTTTTCTTATAAGAGCTTTGCGGAAGCCCTTAGTAATGAAATGAAAACAGTAAGCCATTTACTGTTTTGCATAAGAATATCAACACAAAATACGTTCACTCTGGGAAAAGCAAGGACAAAAAAAACCCCAAAAACTTTGAAGTATGATTTTGGTTTTCTGAAGCACGATGGCTTCATTTCTTCCAAGGTCTGATTTTTGTGCAAGGCATTACTCTGTCTATAGGCCTTAAGCTGAGATTTGAGCCAAATAAAAATCTTTGTAATTATTTGGGTAAATCAGTTTAGAATCAGTTTTAGATTTCATTGGAAAGGAGAAATACGATTTATTTTTCAGAAGCATCTTTTACCCTTTCAAATGAATCCCAAAGAACATGAAATTATTTTCTTTGTTATATAGAGGCTTATTCCTTTCGTATGCTTACTGTGGGTGGAAGAAACACCTGGTGGTTAAATCATTATTTCTAAAACAAAGAAGATGCAGTGAGTGGGACAGCTATGACACGCAGTATCTAGTCCTGTCCCTTTAATAGAAATTATTTTAAAGTGCTATCTATAAATATGGGAGAACTGTCCCTCCCAGCACCCCCTTTGTTGTCGCTCTAAGAAAATCCCAAGGTCCAGACCAACTTGAGGCACAAACTTTTTAATTAGCGAGACAAAGTGGAAACTGAAATGTTTAATTCAATTTAATTGTATTTATTTATTTATTCTTTAATTTTTACTCTGTGTAAAAAATATACCAAATAGGATCTGTTTGCAAAATTCATTTAATTGACTTTGAAGGTAAAAGGACTCAGGCTTGCAGTTTATTTTTGGTATTCTTGGGAGGTAATTCTGCTTAGGTTTAGTTGCAGTGATGCTAACATCTGGGATTAGGTCCTCAGCTCAAATTAATGTAACATTGTTTATATCCTGTGAGGTTTCTACTTTCCTTGTTTTGAATTCTGCATAATTAAGTGTGGAGACATAGTAACATAACTATTTAAATATAAATAAATACATAAAGCAGAATACCCCTTAAAGAACCGACTGACAGAGCAAGCACAATTACACGATTGCAATTTCAAGGCTGAACTAGGGGAACTATTTTACTGCAGCTATTGGACTGATATTTTGCTGTAGTTGCATGTGATAGCTTCTTCACTTGAATTTCCAATCAGTGCACGCAGCTTGAAGAGTCCAGTCTTCACCTGTAGGGTTTTTTTGCTCAAAGTGAAGGTACTGTTTACATGTAGATTCTGATGCTTTGTGCTGTTAGTGATCTCATTTTCCGCTGCAAATATATTGATCTAATAGATACCTCAGCTACACTGCAGTTCTGTTAGCCTCCTGGAATACGGAAGATTCCTTCTTTATATATACACACTTTAAATATTGGTTACAGATAATGAGACTAAAAGTAAGCATCGTCTCTGTGATTATGTCCCAAAATGAGAAATAAGTATATTCAGGTTCTTACATCCGTTCTAGTGGCTGACAAGGGCTATAGCCATTGAAAAGCTGCATATATTAGTATTTGTTAATTGCTTATTTAGAGCATCTTGATTTTTCTGGACCAAAATTGATTGTTGCTCAAGCTAAAGTCATTAGTGTCTGCACCATTTGCAATTTCATATTCTTACACTTCTGAGTAATCTGGGTTTAATTTTTCTTTGGCCTATCTTGTGCAGGTGCATTTTTGCCTCTTGTAGAAGCTGTATTGGGAGTATGTTAATGTTATGTGTGCCTGCTGTAGCAATGGAAGAATAGTCTGAAGTGTCTGCAAGCATGTGCAGCCAGCAGGGCTGTGTTTGCTTTTACCCTGAAACATGCTCCTTGTGTGGTAGCCACCCCATGCTGAACAGCTGAGGGGTAATGGGATGCTGGCACAGTTGAGATCTCTGTTGAGTTATTCTGTAGTGCCCCAGACAGTTCTGTCGCTTGTTTTGCATCACTGGTGAGTGACAAGACCACAGAGTACGACTACTCTGTAAATAAAATAGGGCTTCTATCTTCTCAAAGGAGCGGAGGATTCAGATCAGGTCAAGTAATTCTTTCCTTATATAAGCCAAGAGCACAGTGCAATTTCTTTGTTAGTGAGGAAAAAGAAAAGAGTAAAATTAAATATGTATTTTGAGCAGTTAATTCAAAACAACAGGTTGTGATTTACCCTTACAGCTTCAGGATTCATGTTTGAAGAATCTTTGGAAAGCAGGTTTGATCTGCCTTTTTGTACAGAATTTTCCCTTCTCTGAGCTCTGCTTAGTGCTCACTATGGAATACAGTGTTACATCTGAAGTAGCTTTTTTTTTTTTTTTTTTTTTTTTTTTTTAAATTTCCAGTTCCTTGTCAGTTACTGTTTATCTTTGATCTGTGTCATCACAGTTGTTGCTGGAGTAGCAGATTATGATTTCTGCCATTAACAAAGGTACTATTGTTCCAGTTGCCAGAGCAGGAGGACTTGCACTGTGCATTGATTATCTTCAGCTTCAATGACAGGAATTCTGAGGTAATTATGTAGTCCAGCACTGCAGAGATTTTCAGCTGTAGTTCAGATGGTAGCTTTAGTTCTTACCTTGGTTTTTACATACAAATGGTGCCTAAAATAAAAGATTCAGTTGCTGAAAGACTTCTGGAGAAGTTCTGTGTTCTTAATACATAATAATTAACAATCAAACTGCCTTTTTTTCTTTTAATAGCAAGTCTCAAAACCACCTGCTATCAGACTTCTTTGTCATGTACTGAGCAGTAGATTTAAAGTTAGAGGCAGGAGGTGAGAGTTTAGAAGACAAACTAAAAAGCAAACAACAGAGAACCTCCTGTGGTGCCTCAACAGTTGTAGCTGACAGTTAGCATTGATAAGTTGGCTTAAGGTGAGAGGTGGGGCAAAGTTGCTCCGCCTGTTTGCTTCTCAACAACCTTTTTGGTCCAGTAGATACCATATGAATTTAATCTTGCCTTTGATACAAGCCATGGTAACACATGCCTGATAGTGATGCTGATATCCATGAAGCTGTTGAAGGCCTAAGGAGAAGCTGAACTATGGTAGGATATTTTGCTATGGTGTTGTTTTTTGAACCTGAAAGTGACCAGATCTGAAAAATTAATGGTGTTTGATCTTCTGCACTAAAAGGAAACGTAATTCTCTTTGGCATTCTCCTTTTATCATATAGCATTCTTATTAAATGGAAAGATCTGTGGCAGAACTACAAGGTTGGCGCAGATAAAACTTTTAAATCTCTGGGGTTTTCATGATCAAGCGATTTTGTATCAAATATTGTGTGTTCATCGACACAGGTCATTGCTCTGTATCTGCAAGCATCAGATGTGTTTGTAAGTGATGTGACTACCAGCAGCACTGGGTGAAATTTCTGGGTACCACACTGTATGACCAGGCGTCATGTGAGCGATAGAGTAACTGGGAACCCTGCAGACTCGGTGCCAGTGGTTGCTTTCAACCAGAGAACTGCAGTGTGCTTGCAGCAGTGAGAAATTTATTCCCCTAGATCCTCAATTAGGTATTACGGTAACTTCTACTTTGTCTTTTAAAACTAAAAACAGAGGGCAAAGCATTCTTTTGATTGCTGTACATAGAAATGGGCAATTTCTGAATTGGAAATCCACGCTGTTGGTGTAGCAGACTCAGTATGAAGGACAGAAAATACAAACTTAAATTACTGTGTTTCCTTCACAGAGATTAGCCGTTTGTAGGAGAAATTCCATGATCTAGAGTAGATATGAGAGTGCGCACCTGTTGAATTGTGGCAACATTTAAGTGCAAACAAAATCTGTGATAGAAAAGAATAGCATACTTCCAAGTGTTCATGCTTTGCAGATGGGCTAAAACAATAAACAGAATGCTAAAGTAAGAATAATAATCCCTGAAAGCATACTGAGTTTGTAACTACCGACTGAACTGTGCTGACTGTATCTACCAGCCCAATTTTGTTCTTAATGTATTCCCTGTTGCTTTACTTGTTTTGTTCCATTGAAACATCTATGTCATGGAGAAAAGTTGAAAAATGTAATGTGAACTGTATGGTTCCAGCTGCTTACTTATTTTCTAAAATGATTTTTTTTTTTTAAGTTGAAGTTGAATGCCTTTTGTCTCTGCCTATCATTGGATGATATTTTTATTCTAAGTGCAAAATAAACTCCTGTTTGCTTATTGTCATTCTAGAACCAAGTGCTCTTAATCAGATTCAGAGCTCTCTGTATGATGCAACTTTGATCTCTTCAAAGAAGTGTATTATTTGATGTGAATGTGAATAGTAGAATTTCATATTTTGTCAAGTTGAACCATTGCTGGGCTCAGGGTTATGAATCTCCTATTGATATGTGGAAGATGAAAGAAAGCCCATTTAGGGAACACGTGGCTCTGCAAGCACATTAGGCAGTTAACGGTTATGAGAGGTAAATGAAGATTTGCCGTCCTTTTATTTTTCTTAATCTCCTTTTTATGCAGTACTCTCCATTCTCAACTAACTAAACTTGGTGAGCCTTGTTCAGGAATAATGGTACCAGCTGCTGAAGTCCTTGTGCCATGGAAATGTTTAATCATTGTATTTGTGTCTTCAGCAGTCTTCCTTGAATATCAGTTACTTCTGTCAGGGCCTTGCAGATACAGAGCAATGATCTGTGTCAATGAACACACAATATTTGATACAGCCCATATCGTTAACAGTTTCAGAGCATAAAGTCAAAAAGTTCTGCAGAAGGACTAGTAATGATCCATCTGTTATTCACTTAATGATAGTAACTCAGTATTTGAATCCATGGATGCTCTGAGAATCTGCAGACTTTGGAATTCCTTGCTGTAGGATGTTGTAGATGCTGCAGGATGTGTGGGTTCAGTGAGAGACTGGGCAGGTTCATGAAATGAGGGCAGTTAAGTGGGCCATTTCTGGCTTGGAATTTGTGAGTGCAGAAGCTGAGAAGGATAAGTACTGTATTCCTTGCTTTGTCCTAAGACTCTTCTGTAGGCATCAACTTTTTGTTACTGTGCAAGAAAAAAGTGACTACAGCACTGCAGACCACAGTGCTCAAATGAACTTGGATTTGGTGAAATAACGAGAGCTCTGTAATTATTTTCACAGTGCTAGGCAGAAAAAAGATGTTTCCTTTACATATCATAATGGTCTGCTGCTAACCTGTTTATATATTTATTTTTAAAACAGGAGTCTTGGAATAAGCAAAACTTACTTTTTGTCTCCACCAGCTATCAGCAATTGCAGGAAAACATATTTTGTGGTGATACATAAACACTACTTTAAAAACTACATTAGCTTTACAAGAGAAAATAACATTTGTAATTGTTATCTCTTACAAAGCACATGGGGAAACAGAAAATGCATCTTGCGGGATTATTTTCTTACATAATGTATAAATGCGAATTTCTTTATGATCTTTTAAACACAGAATGTTTCTGAAGTGTCAGAGGTGCTGCTTAGTGTTAGCTTTTGTTGGCAAACAAATGCATTGTGATTATATTCAAGCCAAAGCAGTAACTACATACAACATCTATGTGTATGCAAATAATCTTACCATTACTTTTAGCTGATGATAGAATGTCCAGATGAAGCGACTTCAAGAAAACTTCTAATGTGAACATCTGCTTTTCTAAATATTCTGTGTTTAGGGACAGGAGCTCTGTTAGTGGGTTTGCTAACAAGAAGTGCAGGGCCCAGAAATAGATTTGGCTCTATGTGGAAGAGTGGAATTTATTGGAATTCTTCCTTTTTAATTGCAATTTCTTAAAATGCTTCTAGGGTGTTTTAATTAAAAATAACAATATTACACTAATTTCTCCTGAAACTTTCTACATTTCAACTCTAAAGAAAATCCTGCTCCGCACAATGTTTTATATATCAGCGTTTTTACATCTGGAACTTGAGACAGAGCTCTGAAAGTCTGCTGAGGCTTAAAAACAGCAACAACAAAACAAACAAACATGCAAAATGAACCATTTTATGTAAGTTAGGTCTTGCGATTGCTTCCTTCTCATTTTTCCCATTGAATCACTTGCCTTGTATAAAAGTGTTGGTGCAATTTATTAATAAATACTTCAGGAATGTAAGTGTATGTTAAACAAAGAATATAAAAAAGCTTTTTTTTCCACATTTTTGTTGTTTAACAATATTTTTCTTTGACATAAATATTTTTTTTTCCGTAGAAATTTATAAAAGATGGGAAGTGAAAAATGAGCAGTTTAACGTAGCATGCAGGGTTTGTTACTCTATGAATGTATGGGAGGCCTTGGTGTTTCCTGGGTATTTTATGTGTACTTGCCCAAATTAGCTGAATCTTAAAACTTGTAATGCATCCCATTTCCCAGTTTGGTGATGATTTCAATTAGTATTTCAAAATTTCTCTTCTGCTTGTTTGCTTAAAAGCACTGTATCTGTGTGCTCAAAGTGCAATGTGTTTCCATGTAGGATATTTTAGCCTGAAATTTCATTTAGCAATTAGCATTTTCTAATGTTATTTTCTAACTGCAGGAGCCAGGCAGTCAGCCTGTCTGACTTGCAGCGACAATTTTCAAGACTAATGAAGCCAATTATAATGTCAGTGTAAAACAAATTTAAAGTAAAAGTCTCTGGATCCTATATGAAAGCTAGTAAGCATTGATTACATTTTACCCTTTCTATTTTAGTTATCCATATGCATTTCTGTCTCTAAACTCCAATTTCTTTTCTGTTTTTTTTTTTTTTTTTTTTTTTTTTTTTTTTTTTTTTTTTTTTTTTTGCTGCTATCCTACTGTGGAAACAGAACAAAGTTTGTTTAGGCCTTTCGTTAATGAGGAGAATCACCACAAATGTATCTTCTGTCTAAACGAACAGAATGTGTTGGGTGCAGAGATGTGTTGTGCAAAGGAATATTACAATTTAAAAAAGAAAAAATTATAGTATGATCCAGGAATAGGTGCTGGAACTGGCTTGCTGATCAAAATTAATCATGATGTGGAATAAGTAGGCAGATTTTGGAATACGAAATAAATGTTGCTATGCAGTATGAAACACTGACATGTATTAAAACAGAGTGTTCAGAATGAACAAATGACTCTGATTTATACCAGCACAGTGAAAAAGGAAAACAAATCCATGGAGTACTCAAGGTGAGAGTTTTCAAGCAGGAATAGAATGTGATGTTACAAATCAGAGTGCAAATGCGTATGTGTTATCATGAATGCTCTGTAAATTTTACTCATTCATCAGGAACCCTTTGCTTCCTTCTGCTCTGGGATATTGGGATAGAAAAGTCAGTACATACGCTCATAATATTTCTGCTTGATTTTATTCTGTTAGGTCCGTATGGGTTTTTAAGACAAAATCAATGGATTGAAGAAGCAGCTGTGAAGCAAATATCTTTCAGAATCTTGTACATTTCATTTTTTCAAAATGTTTTTTGTCATCAATTTTCACGTGCATTATCTAATACAGATTCATTGAGTCAAAATAAATGTTTCAGAAAAGTCTATAAGGTTTTGTTGTGAATTATCTGCCACAGGCAGCTCAGCCCCATATGGAATGAAAAGGGCAGAAGTAAGAAAACACCAGAAAAGCAGGGCTTCACTATATGTAAGTGTAACTTGGGAAACAAATGGGTTAAGTCCTAAGCTACTTTGGTCACAAATCCAAAACGTGGCACCATACTGATTTCTCTGAAGAAGATTAACTCTATCCCATCTAAATCCAGTACAGGCTGATGCTAGCTGTGCAGTGCAAGTGATTGTGCAGTGGTAACTCTTCAGATTTCTACAATTTGTTTCAATAGAGTTTTAGAGTTTTAAAATAATAAAGCAATGGGAGTGGTAACTGGCTTGCTTAAGAAAATGAATCATGAGGCAGAAGGAGTAGTTAGATCATAGAAAATGAAATAAATTTTGCTATACAGTATGAAATTCTAAGAGGCATTGCAACAGCAAGCATTTCAGAACTAACAAATAGCTCTGATTCATACCAGTTTTGTTCTAACAAATGTGGAAAGGTTGACAGTTGTCATGATGGAATCACATGCCATGGTGTATGTTTGGCACACTGTAATGTTCTCTGTGAATGGAAGAAGAGAAGATGAAGTGCAATGATTTTTCCCCTATAGTAACTGCATAAAGTTACGACTTGTGGTTACTGACAATATTATATGCACAGAAGTTAAATGCTTCAAATCTTCAATTTCATTGGGTTTCTGTGTTGAATATTAATACTTTTGTGTCATAATATTCCTGCCTTCTAGAATTTCTCAGATTCTCCAAGGCTTGCTAGAAATTAATATTAATGAATTTTGACATACTTATCTGAAGAAAATCTGGGAGTAGAATTTACTGAAAAACCAGTGCTGTTGTGCAAAAGGCACGTGGGCTATCAGTGACAGTCTTCAATTAAGTTTTATTTTTCATTTGTTAGTGACAAAAGTAGATAAGACTGTTTAAGAATTATCTCAGTTCTTTGTTATGATTCTTAAAACTGAATGTCAGCCTAATGGTTTGGGAAAATTCTGACTCTAAATAAATGCTTAGCATTGGTTGTAGTGACTGATATGTTACTATAGCGAACTATTCAAATCTTTCCTCAGGTCTCTGTGTGCTGCTGCTTTGTAGGAAAGAATGGCCAGGAGCAGTTTTAGTGGAAACTCATCTTTCCTTCTTCACCACTTGACTTTTTTTTTTTTTTTTTCTAACATCCTGTTGTGCTATTGCTGTATTACGTCCACATCCACACCTATAAGTAAATGGACAGGATTTAGCCTTAGGGAGAGGGAGGCTTTCAGTAATGCAGATTACATCTGCGTGTACTTTTTTTACTTCTTTGGAGTATTATGTTGTAGTAGGCAATGCAACAGTAGTACTTCTGAGATGCATAGTTCTAGGATGGAGGGTTTCAGTGGCTCTAACCTGGAGAGGAGTACTTTCAAATACTAGTTATTGATTCTTCAGTTAAAGTTGCTATCCCTTGGGGAGAAGTTGGAGTTCCAGTCTGTTGTCTGTTTACTCACAAGCAGTTTCTTGTGTAAATAAAACCAATCTTTAGAGTTCATACTTATGGTAACAGAAAAGTTGGTATTTAAAGAGATAGCACTTTTTAATGCTGAAGTGCAAATACTGTGTCAAAGGCAGTAAGAAGGGAGCTGACAGCACTGTGCTGGGAATGCTTTAAAAAGGCAAAGACTTATTTCTCAAATAATTTGAGAAATACTTATTTCTCAAATAATATTGAAATGACTGAAAAGAGAATGGGGCCACCGAGCAGGACAACGCCTTTCCACCGGTGCTGAAAATGTGGAAGTTAAATAATCCAATTTCCAGTACTTGTTTTTGAGCTTTTTTTTTTTTTTTGTCTTTGCAACTTCAATGTATTATTAGGCTGTCATGTTTTTCACCTCGAGTGAATTTCTCTGTAGAGAAAGTACTTTGTCACCATGAAATTTCTGAAGCCGCTTCGTAAAAGTATATTTCTTACAAAGGAGAAATTTTAGATAATTCACCTGGTCTGACTGGAGATTAAAAAAGACATTTCCAAGACTGGTGGTAAGACTCTGTTGTGCTGCTGAATTCACTGCTCAGAGACTGAAAGTGATGCATTTTAAAAACCAAAAATTCTTTAAAAAAAAAAAAAAAAAAAAAAAAAAGTTGTTTATTTATTAAAATGCAACATAAATACATGTTACTGTTTGTATCATTCTTCAAATGGCACTATTTTGGATTTAGAGTCAGATTTTATAAAGCAGTGAAGTGAGAAAATTCATAACAGTGGGAAGTATCTGTTTGTTACATCTGATTTTGGGGAATTTATTTTTAAAAGGTAGCTAATTGGAGGATATAAACTGTTAGAATTAGTTCTCTTCCCTTGACTGCTAGTCTTCTATACTGGAATTGTCTGTGTTATTTCTAAACTTGGTATTTCCAACATTATGTTTTCAGATTAGTTCTCTAAGATGAGAATGCTTGTTTAACTTGTGTGTGGGAGTAAAAGAAGAACTTCTAGTAACTTGAAGTTGTGAACTTTCGGCAGAGGAATAGAGATCTCTGGGGTTTGAGATTCCTTCAGTTCTCATTAAAGTAACTTTTTGTTGTAGAAGAAACTCAGAAAAATGAGGGTGAAGCCTAAGCTGGAACTTAAATTTGGTTGGCTAGCTGACAGTCCACATGAGAAAGGATTTACAACCAGGAAAGCATTGGGGGAGCTTGAAGTGAAGCTTGTGGTCAGCCATAATCAAATCTTGAGAATAAGTGGCTTTGCTGCAGACATTATAGTCAGTACCATTGGTTGAACAGTCCATGTTCTTTGGATATGTATTTACAGTAAAACATACATTTGAAAAGGTTTCGTTTTATATCTGTTCTAATAAAGAAAGGTATAAGCAAGCAAATTCAAACGAATGTCACTGTGAGTAGCATTAGTAAATATGTGATGAGAGCAATGGAAACTCCAGTGACCCAGGTGCAAATCCAGAGTCTTGATGTGTTTTACAGGCTACACTGGAATCTTCACTGCTGTTTCCTCTATGCATGCGTTGCTTGTACTTAAATTGTGGCTCTAGGCTAGGACTGAAATAAAAAACAAAATCTATCATGTGAGAAGATAATCTTAATTAAAGACAGTTCTGGAATAAGAGTTAACAGAAATGTGAGAAGCAAAGAGATGTAAAGAGTTCTGAAATACAGCTTGGTCAGCACTCTGCCTTGCATGGGCAGGCTTACAGAATACAAGCTGAAGCCCCCAGTTGTGCTTTGCATGCTGACATCCAAAGCATGGAGAGCTCAGGTAGTGCAACTGTGCACCCTGAGAAATTGCCACCCACAATCCTGTGGTGAGGGGGTGACTTACAAAGAGCGTAGACTAATACCTTTTGCGTTTATGGTTTAAGGCATTAACAGAGGGATTCTGTGAATATTAGTGGGTCTTTTTATTGTTCTGTGTGAAATGAGATCATTATAAATGTATTAAGGGCATCCAGAAACTCTCCCTAACAGTAATATGAGCGATTTAACAGTACCCTTCATTAGTGGACAGACAGGCTGTATGCAGTTCAGCACCAAAAGACTGCAGCCTAAGCTGTGGTTTTTTTGTTTCCCCTCTGTAATTGCACTCTTGTCTGTTTCCTTACTCCATAACAACTGGTATGGAAATGCACATGCCTGAATGCTCCAGATTTTTTCCATGAGTTGTACCAATGAGCTTAAACAGATCCGATTGTTCTGCCTTACGTGGGAGGTCTAAAATAATTCTCCCTCTGGAGCTCATAATCAAATAATTTAAAAGAAATGAATAAAATGTTCTTCCTATTTCTGCTTTACAGCAAATTCATTTAAAATATCCATTCTTGCTGTGCAGATGAAAACAATGCACTCATAATTTAGGTAAGAAAAATAAGTACATTGGATTTCACTACGAGTCTCCAGAGTAACTTAAACTTGCCATTTGCAGTAAAGCTGCATTTTTTAATAGGTTTTGTTTTGGTTGGGATCCTGCAATGCTCTCCAGTGCATCTGAGGCTGCATTCTAGAACAAGGCAAAGTACAGTTATAATGATAATTAATTTAAAGTGGTTTTTGTATCCTTTTTGTTTGAAATGTTGAAGTACCATTAGAATCTGTAAAAGTATGCTTTGTGATATTGACAGTATCTCACTTGACAGACAATCTGATCAAAACTGTCATTGAAACTGCCAAGCTCTTGTACCTTACTAATTTAAGATATGTTTTGGGGAGCAGGGATGTCAATTAGTTTTGAGAATGGCACCAAATATACAGTGGAATTCATAACCATTCTAAATACATGGTTTATAAGCGGTGTTCTGAACATAAATATAGGCACCAAAATTAAAGGGAAAGAAGAGAAAGATCATTAAGGTTATCCATTAAGTCATCTGGAGCTTCTTTAAATTCTTCAATATTCTATCCATTACAATTAAGTTGAACTTCAAAGAAGTTTTAAATAATTTGGCTGTGGGTCATTAAGCTAACAATGTCACTGTGTTCTTGCTGTCTCATTTACCTTAATTAGAGTGCACTTCTACAAACGATGGTAACACTGTGTAACAAGCTGGATTTGATAGCCACTTCCAAATGCTGACTTTAAGCTGTTTTATTTTAGTGGTTGTATCCTTACTGAATAATAGTCTATATCAGGTTATTCTTATCACTAAGTCATAATTGGGATGAGATTTCATTAACGAGAGAGATATACTACAGAACTGTTTATATATGAAAGAAATGCATGTGTTGGGTTACCTAAGTGTGTAGATGAAGAGTATGCAGATGAACCTGGTATTGTAGTGAATGTCTGATCTTCTTCCCTCCGGAGAAATTCTACATTCTTATTCACGGAAAAATTTGTCAGAAAAAACCTATCATGAGTAGCAACTATTCGAAAAATTCAAAATTACTTTGCTCTCACTCTTGTGATTAGGATGGATGTAAGAACGGCATTACTTATGTTTGGGCAAAGTGAAGATTTTTGTCTTCAGTCTCTTGCAGAAGGCTGGGATGATGCAAACTGTATTCTGAAGTTTCACAGTTCTTGTGGGTTCCTGTATTTATTAAATGTAGAGCTGTGGCTGGTACAACTTGCAGGGAAATATTACATCTTCTCCTAAAAGCGTCCTTTTGTTTCTCTGGGGGCTCCTAGCAGACAGATGTTATTCTGATCGGAGATAGTTCTTCCTGAAAGCTTATCTAAATGAAATAATTCAATGCACTGATGCTAGTTATGTATGAAAGAAACAAGAATTACCGGCTCTTTGATTTGTTATGTTTTGAATGCGTAGGCTGGTGCCCAGTGATGCAGTTACTTTGATCTGTCTACAAACATATGGTTTACATCAGTCATCTCCATTGTTACAGTTCCTGTTGGGAAGACATATTCAAAGATCTTGAGTTTTAACTTTCCCTAATGCTGGGAAGTCTGGAGGTTGGAAGGAAGAATTGGGTTCACTGCATTTTAGTTTAGTTTTAGGACTGTGACATACATACGTTTGCAGTTCCTGAAATAAAAATGTTAAGGAGAGAAATCCATATAATTAAAATACCATCTTGAACAGACTATGCTGATACAGAACATGTTGTTCCAAATGTTCCTCATAGGGCATAGAGGGGGATAAACATCCTTCCCTCTATTGACTGAAAAAACAGTGCAGGACTGAGGCTAGTGATGACTCAGAGAATTTAACAATGCTCGAAATAGAAGCCTGAAGAAAAGTAACATTCTTGAAGCACCAGGAAGTGCAGTTTCTATATGTTAATGCGTGTGTGTTGTCTAGAAACATCTAATAGCTGCTACAGGTGGGATGCTGCCTCACATCCCCTGCAGCATCTCACAAGAACACTGCTTCAGAGGAAAGGAGGAAGGAATGAACAAAGTGGACAAAACCTTTACAATACTTGCAGAATTGTCATGCTGCAAGGGAAGTATAAAATATATAGGATGAGACTACGTTGATATGAAGTATTTAAAACATGCTGCAAGCATACTTTAACTTGTGACAACTGGTGATGCGTCCTGGCTGAACAGAAATGACAGTGCATTTTTCAACTCTTCTGATTAGCTCTGCAGGCTTTGGAGCATAAATGCTAGTATCAAACAACTTTTACAAGTGTTGCTCAATGTTACTTAAAAAACCTCTCAATATTAGTTCATAGTGATTGTGTAGTGTAAGTCTTGGTTATGTTAAAACCATTAAAAAAGGTAGCAAACCTGAAGAAAGTGGAAAAAACTAAAAGCTATTTTTCTCCCTTGATGATGTGGCAGATGGCAATTATGTTGCAACTCTGCTTTGTACATTCAAAGCAAACAAACATGTCTCCACATAGGGGATATAATTCATGCTCTTACCTGTGACAAAGCCAGACAAATAGTAACTCTGTTTTGGACATCTATTCTCTCACATTCTGTGGTACTATCCATCAGCTGGGTGTACTGCAAGAGGTCATCAGTTCTGGTGGGATGAGATGGGAAATGAGGTGTGAATGCTGATCCATTGCTCCCTCCCATTTCTGCTGAAATAATCACACATATCATCAATAAATCTGTTTAATAGCCATACTGCTGTGCTGAAGAGGGGAAAAAACAGGGAGGCAGAATGTGTCTTCCTTATTCCATTGGTACTGCTCTCATGAATGTCAAAGCTCCCTTGTATTCTGCACCTCTAGCTCATCTGGTCTTCTAAGTATCTGGAGTTTGCTATAAACAAATAACTAAACTAAAGTCAAACCAATCTTTTGGAATTTTAAGTTGGAAGCCATCTAGATATGTGCTTACAGATATAAAAAATGAATTGGGTTTAGATTTAATGATTTGAATTTAATGCTCATGGTTCTCTCGTGGTCAAATTATGAGAAGATAGTCCTTAAAACTAAGGTCATCTGAGCTCTAATGAACAAGTATTTATTTGTGCATGTAATATTTTAACAAATTTCAGATCTTGCATACTGGGATGGAATATCATGTCAGTTCTATGTCCACTGGCATACAATATGGAAGGTAAAATTACACACTCTAAAATTTTTAGATGAAGAAATAAAATTAGCTGCTGACAAACTGCCTTCTGGAGTGAATCAGATTACAAGCTCTGTCTGGCTGGAAACCCAAGAGAGAGAGTAAGACTGAAATCAGACATGTTAGTGGTAAATAGCAGTTCAGAACCAGAGGGAATCTTAAATTCTATACTTTGCCTGCAGTATAGAAAGAATACTTACTCAAAATTACTTACATTTTATATGTATATATATATATCTATATATGTTGTTTTTAATCAGATGAATAACTACAGAAAAAAAAAATGTGGCTACCTCTCTTATTATACAAGAGCTGTTCTGCAAGTGATGCCTCCTATTTTATCATGCTAGGTGGATGTTGGTAGTATGGCAACAAAAGTTGAATCTTCCACCAGTATTCTGTAACATGTTGTTTCTGTGACGGGTGGCAGCAGAGGGGCAGTCTGACAGATTGGTGTCTAACATGGAAGTACGAAGCAAAGGAGTGGAATTGAATTCCTTCATGCAGAAAAAAATGGCATCCAGTGACATTCATCGATGCTTGCTGAACATTCATGGAGACCAAACAGTGGATGTGAGCACAGTGAGGTAATGGGTGGTGTGTTTCAGCAGTGACAGTGGCAGTGTTGGTTCACATCCACTGATGCAGGCTTTTACAAGCGCAGCATGCAGGGTCTTGTTTATTGCTGGTGAAAATACATAGCTCTTGGTGGTGAGAATGATGAAAAACAGTGTTTTGTAGCTGGGAATTTTCTTTGGCAAATAGTGTGATTGAGCTTTTTGTATCTGCTGTAGTTTTCATGGAAGTAGATAGGAGGCATTACTTTCAGAGCAACCTTTCAGTGTTTCCCATTTCTTTTTCTTCTCACTACCCCATATTGAATGTCCTTCATCTGGACAAAATTCAGCACCGTGAAGTTTGCTTTCAGTGAAGTGGGAAAAGGGAAGCCACGTGCAGCATTTTTAGGAAAGGTGCAGATTTACATGAAATATCATTTTGATTATATGTTTATACCTCATTGAAGGAGAGGACAGCTCATGCATACTATGTACTTGTTGAGCTAATTGAGAGCAGCTGTTCACCAGTGAATGAGGATGCTTATTCTTTTCATATTAGATTATGATTTTTAAAACTGAAGTCATGCTGTTTGTGGAATAAGTGTTTTGCTATTTACTATCCATCACATCCACTTTGCTAGTATTCAGACTGCTGCCGGACTGCTTAGCAGATCTCTCAATAACATTCTTTGGTTTGGCTATTCTCTGGTGTATGCTTAAGCAAATCAGCTGTAAGCAGGAGCTGTAATATGCAATCCTAATGAAACCAAAATCCAAATTAACTCCTTAGAAAAATCTCTATTGTTAGGAAGTCAGATATTGCTGCTGTTTCTGTATCATAGATGTATTCTTTCCTGCAGTATTATTCTGGAGCATTTCTTATCGATGAAAATGAACATTTGGTATTGTCCTACTCTAATTGTACTGAATTTATTATATGTAACAATACATTTCTGTAGACAGTCTTATCTAGGGATTAACTAAAAGTACATAAAATGAAAGAAATAGAGTTGGTTTTGGTCTGTAGTTTGAAGGATGTCTTACAAAAACAGGAAGGTGTCCCTGTTATGTGTAAATTAAATGCAGACAGAGATGGAATTCAGAACTAGAATTCCAGTTCAAGAATGCTGATTCATGTTAAATTGCCTTGGTGTGGCAGATGGCCCAAACATGGCCTGCTGAAGAACAGAAGTTTCTCTGTTTTTTTAAAGTCCATGTTTTTCATGTATCTCTTTAGATATCTGTATATATCTCAGTTGGCACAGTTTGTAACAGTTTGTTGTCCCGTTCCCCCCGCCCCCGTGCGTATCATGGGAGATGATATGTAGAAGGGATGTAAACTCAGGATGCTGGAGGCAGCTTTTGGAGCCCTCCTCAGCACGCATGATCCCCCCTTCCCTTCAGACCCCAGCACACGATGGATGCATTGACTACACAGGTCATATCACCTTTCCTACCCTAGTTTACCTTTCCCAGAATTTGTATAACCTTACCTAACCTAATTTACCCTTACTTATCCTAACTTACCTCCTCTTTCTTGGGATTCTGACTAGAGATAGGCTAATACATTGTTTGCTTAGAATACGTGTGGATATAGATCAGGTGTACAACACCTTGTTTGGAATCAGTGAATATATTGCCTTGGTGCACCATAGTTACTGTCTTCTTGCTCAGTGAAACAAACCAGGAAATGAGGTAGGACATTTGGATATTGTGATCATAACAGCAACAACAAAGTAGAGTGGTGAGTTTCATATCTGGTGTTTGTTGCCTTTTTTTCCTCTAGTATTGTTACATCTGTTGCATTATCAATTTTACAGTAAGGAAACAGTCAGCTTTGCTGAGATCACTTTTACTGCTGGAGTTCAGCATGTTGAAATACCCAGGCTGAGATACATAATTCATAATTTGTATAAATCACTTTATAATTTAACATAAAAATAATAAAATACACAGACATCCAACTTATGTTAGATTGAACTCACTGTTAGGGTGGAAGGTAGTATATTTTTACTGACCAACTTGAGGAAGCTTCAAGATGTTGCTGTGCTTGAAGGTGTAGTTGAATGTATGTGGACCGGATTGAGAAACTTTGCAGTTATCAATGAGATATATTAATTGCAGCACTGAGGTTTTTTTTTCTCTATAACAGATCTAATCCAGCCCTGCTGCCTTCTCCTCTGCCACTGGGCTTTGAAATCTAACCTAGAAAGAAAGTATTGATATACTGTTAAAGAGATGTAAATTGTATTCCCTGGATGTAAAAGATACTGAGGAATTCATCCTGACTCTGGGGTGTTTTTTTTTTTTTTTTTTTTTTTTTTCTTTCTTTCTTGAGAGTGGGGAACATCAGTGACTCAAGAATTAAACTTCCAACTGCAAGTGGTTTTCATTGTAGGTGAGGTGTATAGGAAATGTTTAGCATGATGAAGTCTACTGTAGTGCTTTATTTTAATAACAAAGAAAACCTAAAAAAAACCAAAAAACTACTGCAAACCTGGGGATTTATTTTTCCTTCTGATAAATGTGAAAAGTCAATTGGAAGGTTCTAGAAGCATATGTTAAAATACAGGGAAATTGTGGATGTCATTTGTGCTGACACGGATCTTCAGCCAACATTAAACACTATGCAGTGACCTGAAACTTTAAAACTCCTTTAATTTCTCCATAGGGTACATTTTACTGATTCCTATATGCTTATAATTGCAATCTAATTCATCCTTTGCTACAGGCCTTGCAAACGTTTCATCCCACTCTGGGAATGATTGGTATCTGTTTTAAATGAGACCTGTGGTCAGCTGGACTGCTGACTTAACAGTTGATGCCAGGGAATTCGAGGAGTTTGAAGGCAGTGCCTACAGTTGTTCTTGTGTATTTTACTTGTGAACATGTTACTGCTTCATCATTCAGTGTCCTCAGAGAGTTAGTTTCTTTTGCAGGAAGACAGTGAGAACTATTGCTCCTTCAGTAAGGTAAGTCCTGCCTTCATAATCACTCCTGTGTAAGATGGGAAGAAGCATTTCCATAGAACTTTTTGTTGACAAAATGCTACTTCTTGTAACGGAGAGGTGATGCCGATACCCAAATTCAACTAGGTTTCAGTTTCCTTTACACAGGCAGTTTAACAACTGTAATGTGAGTGATGAGAATCCTTGAACTCCAGGGAATGCTAGTTGTTTAAGCAGAGGCAACCTGTAGTATGATTGTGTACTTAGTAGGGGCATCTAAATAAACAAAAATATAACAAATTCCATCAACTTGCACTACAAAGACTGTTCCTCTTGACAATTTTGTTACTATGTAGTCATTTAAAGAAGATGTTTGTTCTCTAATCCACTGCTAAGATGCATTTTCATTGCTTTTAGAAACGGTATGAAGCTTTGCCTGAGACAGTGATGTTAATGATTTATTCTGAGAATAAAGGGTTGAGGTCAAAACATTTTCTGACTTTGATTAAGTGGCTTCCAAACTAAGGAACACTGCTCAAACTGGTTCTGGATGCAAAGAATAAAACTCTAGCTAGCGTGTCTGATTCTATATATGAAAAAGACTGAGGGACGGTTGCCTGATTAAAGTGCTTCCTCTGCAGAGGTCTGAGTTAGTCATGCAAATTTACTTTCATCAAGTCCAGTGACAAACCAATAGTTTATAATAAACGTATTTGGAAATGGAATATGTTTCATTGAAAGGGCTGTGGGAACACAGGTCATCAATCACTTCTCCCACAGTTCTAATTTTAAGCTGTCTGCCTAACAAGAAACATTATAGTCCAGTTGCATATTAAACAGGGCTCAGAGAAGGGAAGAGGAGTGTGCATTCATAAAGCTCACTGAGGCTGTTTGGTTTTATTTTCATTGTTTGGTCATTATGAGTGACTTATGGGAGTCAGTACAAACCTGTACTATTCCATACCTCACAAATTAAAAAATAATATTCCCCAGACCACAATTCAGTGTTTATTTATCCTTCTCTTCCAGTTTTAGAACGATTTTGGTGGAGGTGTGGTTCTTGCATTACGTCACAGCAGAGCCACTTTGACTTTCAAATAATCACTGTGCAGGAGATGGATCACAGTTGGACTGTCTGCCTTATGAATTGCATTGTTGTGAAACTAATTCTGTATAGCATTTGGTCCCAGCATGGGAAGCAAGAGTGACACAAATGATCTATGCAGGGCCTGTTTGTTTGTTTGTTTTTCTTTTAACGTTTTAAGAAGAGCTTCAGCATTATGCTAATATTATCATTCAAATCAAGGTTACAAGAGTCTTTATTTGATCTCTGCTTTGCAACACGTGGTGTTGCTCTTTGGTGCTTTTTACAGTTGTGTGAATTGGTTTGTGATCTTTGTTAGTGGCCTAATTCTTAATTTCAGGTGAAAGTGTGTTTTTTGCCTTGACGAAGAATTCTCATCAAATGCCCCTCTATCTTCATAGAAGCTGCCTTCCTTTCTTCATGGTGAGGAGATTCTTCCTGATTCTGAGAGGATTAAATTAGTCTCTGAATAATATTATGAAGTCTTCTCCTTACCTTCCTTCTTGCATATTTTTCTCCCAAGTACCATTACAGTCTTCTGAATTGAGCCTTTCACGTTTCTTTTTTAATCTCCCGTCCTGGGGAGTCTTGTGCTGTCACACTATAGCACCACAGAAGGGAAGACAGCTGGAGAGGAGTGCTTTACAAAGGCAGTGTGCTTTTTTTCTTCCTCTGATTGGGTTTTATGCAATAGTCCTTTTCATGTTCCTTGCCTGATTTTAATGATGAGATTTAAAAGGATGCAAGATCTGCAATAACAACGATGGACGTTAATCTTGCTTCTTCTGTCTTCAAGTAGGCTCTTAACAAGGTCTGGAAAGTTACCTAGACCTCATTAATTATTTCATGGCTGTCTAGTCTGTGCTGCTGTTGGTACTCTTTGACTTCTACTCAATGATATGGTGGTTCTAAACCAGCTTTGACTGTAGGATGTGGGATTTGCTTGTGGCATTTTTGATCCAAGGCCCATAAACCTCACTCTACCAGCACTAACAAAACCGATAAAAACCTGAAAACAATGTTGCATACTCATATAGTATATATAAACCTTCTGAAGAGACATGAACTGTGTGACTTGAATTTTGAATTTTTCCAAAAGTAATTTTTTGCCTCTCCTTTTTAGCTGCTTGAGGCCTAAATCAGTCCACCTCTACTACAGTACAGTACAGGGCAGTGTGCTGCAGAATTCGAGTAGAGGGGGTTAAATGCAAACATGGAGGCAAAGGAGAGAGAATCAATGACTGGACTGCCTTCACCTGGCCAAGAGCTTCAGCTGCATTGCATGATGTAGGCTACCAAGCTGTCTGTCTGCCCAAGGATGCTTTTTCCTTGTCTGTGTTACTAGCTGCTGTTCTTAGAATCATAGGATGGTTTTTAAAATATCATATTGAATTTATTACACAGAGAATTCTATTATTTTCTTCTGTTTTGTAGATCACCAAAAACATAACTATTACCTTTTTGTGAATTATTTCTCTTGCACAGATTTCAGGGATTTTTTTTTTTTTTTTTTTTAATGATGTCAGCCCATCACTGGTACTCAGTTATATTTCTTAGGAAGCAGACAATAAAATCATATCTATGAAACAATTAACGTTCAATATATTTAACACTTCCTAAAGATGAAAAATTGGCTTCAGTAGGCTTATATGGACCCTTGTAGCTTTATAAATGTTTTTTTTGTCATGAATGTGAAGTAATACACAAGGAATAAAAAATGAAAAAATGAAAAAGATTGTAAAGCTTCTTTTTTGGGGTGGGGGTGGGGAGTGGGGAAAGCCAAAAGAGAAGGTGGAAAAGCAGTTGTCTGCAGTTTGAAGGCTTAGTACTGCAAGTTCTGTTTCTCTTATCACTTAAGGTTTGCCCAACGAAAAAATTCATTGCAATTCATCCAAAGTAACAGCTTGACATTAAGCTCAAGTTTTTCGAAGCTTGAAGGGTCTTTTCTCTAAAGCTTTTTTTTTTTTTTTTCCTCCTGGTTCTGCACCAAAGTGCTCTTTATAAATTTCTGCCTGGAATTTCATCTTTGAAAATGAGATGAAAGTATGCATAGGAGCAATTTGAAATATATTGTCTTAGTCATTTCACATTGAAGTCTGTGGAAACCTGTTTAGGTTTGAACTTTATTTGGATTAAGTGGTAACGCTTTTGTGGTACGGGATCTGTAATCTAGAGAGACACTAGGAAATGGTACTGGCAGCTTTCAGTGGTGCCAGAATCAGTTCTGAAAGATACTTTTGTAATATAAACAGTTGATCAGAGTTAAATATTGACTGATAGCTATTTTTCCCGTGTGCTCTGCTTTTTGCTTTTAGGTTGTGGCTGCAGCAGTGTGCAGGAGCAGAGGAACTCCTGGGCCTTCACAGCTAGCTCTCTTTTGGGTAGGGAAGGGCTTCACTGTGAAGCAGAACATACAAAAGGAAGCAGAAGTTAGAGCTGACTGCTTGCATAGCTTTAAGTGTTTCTTTCTAGCACTGACATCTTTTTATGGTGTGTTAAGATGTTATGCCATGAGCAGTCCTTGAGGGATGTCCATAAATATAAGTCTGACTTCTGAGTTGCTGGCATTTATCTCAACTAGCGTTCTCTACCATTTGTCTCAACTATAGTTAGAAATGTTCTGGTGCACATACGCTGAAGTCTTCCAACAGACCATGTTTTTTCCCTTCAGTACAGTGTCTCTGAGCTTTGTTTGAAGTTAGGTGAGATTTACTTAATTTTTCTTCAGATTTCTAGAACTTCTGCTTTACGTTTTTATATTGTCTTTAAATAGGAAAAAAGAAGTCAAGACAGAATTAGTGTTGCAGTGTCCACCTACACTGCAATTTAGCCCTGAGCCAAAATGCAGTTCAGTGATTTAGTGCATTAGATTCTGGGGAAATTAATTTCCTCTCAGCCTTCTCTGGTGTATTTTTCATTTAAGAATAATTATTCTTGCCCTGCTTATGTGGTTAATACACATTTTATTATTATTATTATTATTATTTGGTAAATATTATCTTTATCTTGCTGATTTTATAAATTTAAATCTAATGTTAGACATTTTGCCAGAACGTGGTAGTTTGCTATGACATCATGAAAGCTAATCCTGATTTTGAGGATTTAGGCAGCATTTCAGTCTGGCACCGGGGCGGAAATGGCCCAATTACTTTGGTGGACTTTTTATTGCTTGGTGCACCAATCTTTAGCGTGACTTGGAAGAGACCCAGTCCTACTCTTCTGTCACTACTGAGTGAGAGGGACTGTTTGCTGAATGGCATCATGACATGGAACAGTATTTCTTGTCTAGAGAAGAAATGTAAAGTTGTACAAATCTGTGCAACTATGAAGAGATACGAGTGATACATTTTTATTGTCTGCTAATTGCTCCTATAGGAAGTTGATAATCAGCAATGTTAAACGAAAATTTGCCAAAATACAGATATGTATAACAGTGCATTACATAATTAATTTTTTAATTATTTAATTTAATTTTAATTTAATTATTAATTTTAATTTAAAAATATTAATTTTTAATTAATTAAATTAAGAAATTGTTTTTATTTTAATGTATGCATACATATTTGTATTTATTTAGCTTTATCAGTAGCAACCCAGCTAAATTACTGAAATGAGGGATGATTACATTCTATTAGAAAAACAGTGCTAGCATAAAATGTGATCTCTTACAGAGGGAGCTTGAGAGATGAGCATTTTCTTACAGCAGATAAGCCTCTTTCCCTGTAAAAAGAAATAACAATAAAAACTCCTGTCTGCAGTGGTGATCACTGGTTGATTCTACAGTCACAGACAACAAAGCTGTACCACATGAATGAATCACTGCTAGAATTTGGGGGGCTTTAGGGCGTATTGCTCTACACAGGAGAGCTTACAGCATTTAAAAGATGAAAAATACTTTCTGGGAAGATGTGATTTGCTGTAATGTAAAGAACTTCTTGCTACTTTGTTTTTCATCAAGAGAATTGTTCCTAGTGTACAAGTCTTCTTGCTGTCTGCCTGTGATTCACAACAAGCTTTGTTGTGAATTTGCCAACAGAAGATAGAAAATATGCATGTTCTCTTTTAAGAGATGCATCCTGTTGTGCATCTATTCATTAAGAATTAATGTAAATAAGTTAATAGTCACCTAACATTGTCATCAAACTTTGATCATCTGAATATTTATGTAATTAATTATTGGTAAGCTCAGTTCTGTCATTCCCTGTGTGCTCATGTATCTGTCGTCCCGTAATGAGATTCTGCCTTCACCAAACCTCAGAGAGTTCTGAGGCTTCGCTGTCACTGGAGTTCAGCCACAAAATGCCCACAGGGAATTGGTTTGTGTCATCACTTTATTACTCTTCCTTGTTTGAGGTTTTAATTAGGAACTGGGAGATTTCTTCTAAAATATCCTGGTTATCTGTAGTGCACTTGGTGTTAGCCGATAGCAAGTTACAGCTAGTTTTATTAGTCTATACAATATGTAAGTGGCTGAAATGCCATTTCTAGTCTCATAATTATTGGAAATGTTGCCAACTGTTCAGTGGGCTCCTTTTATAAAAATTAGCAGAGAAATGGACTGCAATTTGTGATGAGTTGTGATTTTGTATGCATTGAATTCTCCAAGGTTGCAAATGAACAAGCTCTTTTGGGTAGTCTTCACTCTGTACCAGATGTACTACCCAAACTGTAATGAATGAAGAAAAGTACCGTATGAATTTTGATGTAGATAATTTCTGAAGTAATGAATCAGGAGAAAAGTGACCTAGACATGATAGATTTCAGATAATAAAACTTGGAGTTATTTCTAACAGATTTTTGAAACCACTGATTCAGTAATACCTATTCTCAAGGAAGATAGGAATGTCTTTGGCATTATCAGGTAAAGTAGTAAGAAGATTAATGTTATTTTAAAAATTATTACTGTGTTTTGAATATTCTGGGAAAGACCCAGTAGAGATAGGATATAGAAAAGGATATATAAAATAACCAAGAGGGTGGAGAATGCAATCTTACAAGGATGAGCTAAAAAGGCTGATGGTTAGGAGAATAGAGGACTGAGATGTGGAAAAGTTGAGGATTACAGAATCATAAGGGTAGTTAGTAAAGTAAACATATAGTAGTTCATCTCTAGTGGCTGACTGTACTTACAGTCGTAAGTTTGTTCTCCATGCATTTCAAAGGCAAGGAATGCTCTGTGTTCAGCCACGTGAATTTATAATTGTTTACGGTTCCAAATGGCCTCATACCAGGCAGTACATGAATATCAATTTAGTTTGACTTAATATAGTTATGTAATAGGAGGCTATTAGTTTTATTGTTAATATTAAATATTATTTTGCGTAGGACATGCTAGGACAGGGATCAGATAATGGAAACATCAAAGATAGTAAATTAAACTTGAACTCTTATGATTATAATTTATGACCTTGTAGAATTTCTTATCTACCTCTTGCTTGCAGTTTTTTGCAGTCGAATATTATTTATGGTTTACCATCTTTATGTGTTATCTTGATTTTTTTCACATCCAGATATGTCTGACTGTAGTACTGAAATACCTTATTAGTAAATGATGTAAAATCATTCATGTCTGTTTTATCTGGCATGTTGCAGGAAAGCTAGATCTTAATTTGAAGTACTTGAAAGTATTCAAAGATGCATAATGGCAATTACCACGTTTCATGCAGTTATACCAGCTGGTTTCCGTTGCTATGTTGCCTATTTGTCATTGCTATTTTCTCTTTTGGATTTTTTTTTCCCGATTTTTCAATTTTAGACACATTTATTTATGGTGGCTCATCCTGAGCCTGTTTTTTTCCCTTCCTTTTTGATCAAGTGTGTTGCTTTTAAGTTAGAGTGCTTGAACAGATACCTACTGCAGGGATGGATGCTATCAACACCCAGAATAAGGGAATGAAATAGGGAATAGACAAGTACTCTTTGCTTTTATGTTAAGAATTCTAATATCTTTTTGGATCTTTTATATATTCTGTGTTGAAGCAGCTTGAAGGATGTGAAAGATATGTCAGTTATGCAATAAAACTGAATTTTGCAGTGATATTTGGGGATGATCTCATTGGATACTCTTCAAAATCCCAAGAAAATTCTTTATAGCAGAAATGAATAGCGATGAATATGTCCCATGGCTTTCTGGGCTTCTGAAAGTAATTTGAAATTTCACATATGTAATAAGTTCATGTAGGTTTGTAAATTAATTAGTGATTTGATCAGTAATATCTTACAGTGTCTGGCGGAAATTTTTCATTTACAGATTGTTATTTGAGTGTTTTCATTGCTCGATATTTTTTTCCAAACACCATGCTATGTCTTTGTACTACATTCTTAACAGTGATTATATGAGAAGAGCTTCACTGGAATGATTTGGTTAAAGCACTACTGTATTCAGTATTCAAAGGTCAAAGCTTCATAGTGAAGAGGTTTTATAGTCCTTTAATAGCCTTTTCAAATCATTATCTATTAGCAATACTAGATCATATGGTCACAAAAATAGTCTGCATTCTGAAGGATTACAGTTAGCTGGTTGTTTTATGCAGTCAGTGCGATTGCTGCTAATGGTTTGTGATTTAAGTGATTACCGGTCATGAGGAACAGTTTTGTAATTTGTTCTCCCCAGTGAATAATCTTTGGTTTCTAAGATACGTTTTTCTGTTTATCAGCTAGTTAGCTTCAGATAAATGAAATGGAAAGGAGTGCATAAAGCAGCATCAAAGTAAAGATCCATCTATGCAAGGCAGCCTGATTTTCCCTCTGCACAGGGAAGTGTGCTTTCCATTTTGAGCTTTGCTCTGCAGAAGGGCTTTGAAATATTGCATTTGACACAATTTGTGAGAAAGTTCTGTATTTATGGAAGAAATGCAGTGTGCTGAAGAACAAAAACGGTGAGATTTGGAAGCTATTTATGGAATAGTTTCTTACTATGGAATTTCATTTAGTGTTTGTCCAGTCTTCATAGACATATGAAGGGAGAAACGAATTTTAACTTGCTCAAATTGCAGTTATTACATGCTAACCATGCTGCAAGTACGATAATGCAGTACACTGTAAGGGGGTTTAACAAGCTGTTGGGGTAGGGAAGATGCCTCTTTACTGATGAAGCAGTAAAGAACTATTCAGCAGGCATTGACAGAAGCCTTACACCTGACTTCACTTTGTGGATTCTGGATTCTGTGTGTTTTCGAGACACACATCCTTTGTCCTTTTAAAAAGGATCAGTAATTGAGACAGTGAAAATGTCTTCTCTGCTTTTCCCTCTATGAACGTGGAGTGTCCAACTGTCTGGTCACTGTGTAGTGGTAGATAAAAAAGAATGCTTTTATGTGTTTCTAAAAACTTCTAAAAAAACAGGTTATTTAGCATAATACTCTATTCTACAATTTCAAATATAAGAAGTGAGTTATTATTTGGTGAAATGAAGATCTTGTTTATAATAAGGCTTAAAAGATAAAATGTGTAATATTTTATATTGACTCTTCATGGCAAACAGCTCTTGCAAAAGAAGCTCGAGGTCAGAACTGGGGTTTCCCCCTTCAGTCAAGATGATCATCAGTTAACTTTTGTAGTCAGTGGCTGCTGATGACTCTGGAAGTCTGATGGCTGCTGATGACAATCAGGCCTTTACCTGTACTTCACATACCTGTGCACACATATGCCAGTGCACACGTTTCCACAGATGTAACATTGGTGATACCAGCAACGTTTTGTTAGAGGAAGACTGAAAATAACTTTGCCTTATATTGCAGGAAGACCTTATATTCTAGAGATTGTAAAGCCAATATGAAATTAACCCAAGCACGTGGAGAACCTGGCCCTGTCCTTAAGACTTGCAATGCTTCTAAAAACACTGTAGTGAATTAAGATCCCAGATCAGTACATAAATCTCTTCTTCATATAAAGTTTAAATCCAAGGCTGGCCAGAGGAAACAATCTTACAGATAGCATCACCTGCAATAAAATATTGTATTTATGATGAAGGTTTTCTGTAGGAGTAGTTTGTACCCTTTGGATTCTCAGTTCTGGATAAAACAGGAGAAAACAAAGTGAAAAACAAAACAAAACAAAGACCACACCTTTTTAACAGTGGTGATTTGCTTTTGATACTGTTTTTGCAACATTTCTACATTTCATTACTTTTACAAGCATTTCATCACTTTTTGCTCCTGTAAATACTTTTAATAAAATAAGGCAAACTGCATCCTCACAATCTAACGTAGATGAGCCAGCCTCACCCAGTATTTGTACATCATTCGCCTTGATAGACTTATATTTAGAAGAGATCTTCTTTGGCTGTGGCCTATGGGTGTAGGGAATACCCTCAATTCTCCCTCATCCTTGCAATCAAACCTTTGTAATCAGGCACATATTATACAGGGAAAAGAATGATTATTGTTTCACCTCTCATATGATAAATTATTTGATTTTTCTGGGCTGAGAAACTTTTGTTAGAGGCTGACTGTACTTCCATTGCTTAAGCCTGAATTTGGAGATGCTCCAAAAAAAATTGCTTCCAGCCTTTCTTGAGGTGCTGATAGAGACTGCCTGGGAGGATGGGTTGAAAGTCTTTCATATAAATATGCTATGGCAATATTGGAAATGATAGAACTGCCCAGCCCTTGGCTTCTTCCTCCTCCTTTTAAGGCTGATACTTACAAGAGCAGGGAATAATGTGAGAGCAAGACTGCAGTCATGTTTTTAGCTAATAAATTTTAGCTGTAAATTTCGTAGGAATCTGTGGATTTGGTATTTCATAGAGGTTTCACACACACAAAAAAAAGTATTTAAAAAAACAAAAACCAACCATCTCTCTATTTTTACACCTTATAGAAAACACAGAAGAGGATCACTTGCTGAATATATACTTCTGTGATCAAGTTTAAGAAGCTTATATATGCCAATGCGAACATAATACAAAATGAGAAACCTGTTAGTCAAGAAAAAAAGCCTGTTTTTAATTCAAACATCAAAAGCAGCATTCTGCAGTGAAAGTTGGAAGATTATGCAGTGAGGAACCTGGTGCATTTCCATTTTTACTTTTGGAGTTGCTGTGGGAGAAATATGCAAAAAATGATAAGTTGAAAAAAATTTGCTGGTAAGTTTAATTGTTTATTTAAAATGATTAGGTTAGAGATCTTCTGAAAAAGGGGTAAAGCATTTTTATTCACAAGGAGAAACTTTGTATTTCCCTATTAATTGGAGAGACTCACCAAAACTCTTGGAGGTTCGACAGAGATAAGAGATGTACATGTAATTTCAAATTGGTGAAAGCACTTGAAATTGTAGGTTGGTAAGTTTATTTCTGCTCTATGGTTGTATAAGGGCATGGATGCCACATTTACCTTGACATTTTGTATAGAACTCTCTGGGCTGACCATTACTGAGCACAGGATGGTACCAGGTGCCGTGGGGCTGTAAGCAACTCACGTTTATAAGCCAGTGTCTGGTTGTTAAATGAAGCAACTTGGAAAGCAAAGTATTACCAGTGTTAGAGGCAACAAAGCGGTCACAAAAAGTGTCCTGCAGAGAAAATTCAGATGTTATGTGGCGCTGCAGACTGATAAAGATTGAGCAAATAAGTCATTGCTCCCCAGGATGGCTGTACCTTTGTTTGCCCAGCATTGCCCAGCCTGTACTCCTGCATGGGGTTGTTCCATTTGAGATGCAAAACATAACTTTGCACTTAGCTCTGTTATATTTTGTGAGTTTTTCCCTGTGACCTGTTTCTCAATATGTTGAAATCCACCTGAATAACAGCTATGTTTATCGCTTTACCCTGCTAGGTACCACCTGCCAGTTGTGGACAGCAGTTTTTCAATGCTTTGAATGTGATTGGAACTGATATGTATAGATGAACACAGCAATTCTGATAAGGGAATCATCAATTCTCTTGTTGTTACATCTTTTTATAAGCTATTCCTAATGAAATATGAAAATATAATGATGTTTTCCAATTAGTTTTTCTGTAAGGGCTTGGATTCATATCTTTGAGATGTTCCAATTCAATATTTGCATTTATGCAAGCCCTGGTGAGTTCTGCTTGGTTCCAGGAGGCTCCTCATGCGCCTCAACTATCTACTGAAATACACAAGTGCCGTATAACCAAAGAAAGGGCTGTAAAGATTACTTGTAGCAGGGGGAGAGTTAGGCTTACAGGAGTGCCTAACAAGGAACAATCAAAGAGAAGGATGCCATACAGTTACTTGCAGTCTGAACATCTCTGTGGCCGTGGGGGAAGAAGTTTGAAGGAAAAAAAGGCTTATATTTTTTGTTCCTACTGTAAGTAGGAAAGAAAAGTGCTTGCGTTACTTCCGTGTGGAGTCACTGGCAGAATGTTTTGCAACTTTAGCATGTCTTTTTTCAATTTCATATTGAATTCTAAAGTTAATATATTTTTATGCAACGCAGTTCACTTTGAAGGAAAACAGAGTTTGATGCCAACACAGTTAAGGCTACTTCTAGTCAGATCTATAGCCTGGTACACCTACTTAACCTTAAAATATCAGGGCAGAATATCTAATTGCATGAAAAAAAGTTAATCACTTATAGAACATTCATAGAAGATTGAATTTCCTTTTTGCAGTTTCCAGAAGCAGAGGGCACTAATGCATCTGAGGGTTATGACCTGTCAAACCTTGTGTGTTTAGCAGTAGCAGTCTGTCCTGTTAGCCATGGCCTGTGCTCATTTCGTCGCCCAGCTAGGACAGAAGCAATCTGAAGTGGGTGAGTTCACTTGAAAGTGGTCCTTTAGGAGTCTGTCATTTTCTGGGCTGCGTAAAAACTAAATCCGTGAGGCAGTCTGCTGTACCATTCATCCCTCACTTAAGGCAGAACAAGAGGGATATGAATGTATGCAATAAAAGAAGCACTTATGTGGAATGGCAAAAGAAATCCCCTGTATGTTTGATATTCTGTGTTTCAGTTTCTTAACTCTAGTGTTGGAATTCAGATGGAGTTTTCCTGAGCTTCTTGCTTCTAT
This sequence comes from Lagopus leucura, assembly GCF_019238085.1. NCBI lineage: Eukaryota > Metazoa > Chordata > Aves > Galliformes > Phasianidae > Lagopus > Lagopus leucura. The sequence continues at coordinate 5,142,546 of NW_024962270.1, forward strand.
TCCACCCGCATAGGTTTCTGCTTTATGTCATTATCTCCTCTAATTCTAGCAGCCAGTGTTCTTCAGTCCAGCATATATTAGGATGTAATATCATTCATTTGGTGCTGCTTCGGAACAGTATCATGCAAAATGAATAACTGACCACAAAGGGGATTATTCAAGACCTGAGAAAGTCTTTGTGGATAACAAATGACTTCAGTTAGCTTTGGGCTCTGCCTGAAAGTTATCAAATTTTAACAAGATAAAGACTTTGATGACCAGCCAAATCACAGAATTACGGCTTCAGAAAGCAACAAGTGAAAGAAAGTGAGAAACTGGGTACTGCTGTGTACTGTGAGCCTCATTCAGATGTGACCGCTGAGTTAATGCACGTTCCTGCTTTCCTGTGCCACTGTATGTAAGAATATTGTTTTGGGACTGTCCTCCCATCATTTCATCTGTCTTTAATTCACTGCTAATTTTAGCTGTGAGTTGCCTTAAAACCAAGTGTCATCAACTGATCTTCAGTGTCAGATCATTGCCCCTGAGATGCTTTGTTGGGGGCTGATATTTACATTTGCCATATGGATACCTTGGGAATCTTAATTCCAAGCCTGTAAATAATCCCTGACCATTGGTTCATAAACATGCACATTTAAAATGTTGGTTTTTTTTTTCTTCCAGATAGTCAAGGTGGGGGGCTGACTAATATTCATCACAGTACAATATATACCTACGCTCATATTAAGAGAGTTTCTATCACCTTTTTTAGATTGCTATGATGACAGTGCTAGGAGGCCCCAGCTGAGCTCAGAATCCCGTTGTGCCAGATGTTGTGCTATTGTGGAATAAAAAAAACATGCAACTGAGAAGTTAGAACCACAGAGATGCTTTGAAATCTGTAGGACAGTAAACATATTTATTTATTAGGAATATATCCTACTGATTATGAAGTAGCTTTCTTAATGTCTATTTCAGTGCTTTATTTCTCTGCATATTAATTCATGCTCCCTTTTCTTGAAAACATTTCTCTGCCTTTACTGCAGCTGGGTGAAGTCCCAGCTTCGATGCTCTGGCTGGCAGGGCCTTTCCCAAGACCCTGTTGAAGAGCCGCTGTGCTGTGTCACAGTGCCAGCCCCCAGCATCAGTGTGTCACTGCTGGGATGGCTTCCGCAACCACACGTGGGGAATGGCTGCTCTTGCTTGAGCTGAGGTCACTTGGTTGGCAGGCTGAGGGTCTCTTGGGTGGAGAGGAGCAGGATAATAGAGGGTGGTTTTTGTTTTTTTTTTTCTTTTAGAAAAATGAGACCATTTAAACAACCAACAGCAGAAACTAAACATAGATACCTTAAATAACATTTCCGTGCAATCAAATTACTTTTTCATTCTGCTGCTCCCTTACTACGTTACACTAATAAGTGATTTAATTGGTTATTTAGCATGTTGCACACCAGCTTCCACTTGGACCTTTCTTTCATGCATGAGTTAATACACAACTGCGTGTTCCCAGAATTGCTATATTTGTATTTCACTCAGTCTATAAACACAGAAACTTACTGTATGGCCTTTGGAGATCTGAATATAGTGTGTGGCTATATTTCAGGCCAGTGTATTGGCCTTATACTGCAGGCAGGATTGAGAGGATCTAAAATTTTTCAAGTACAGAGAATACTGATGCTGCCCTGCTTTTCTCAGAAGGCCATAGAACAAAATGGGAATTCCAATGTGTGAGACGTGTTGGTGGCAGCAGCAAGATTTTATGAACATTTGACTGCAGTGTTGGTGGTCACATTTTTGTTTTGTGGTTCCTCTTTTTAGTATCTGTGGATGTTTACTTGACACATTTGTTGCTCTGCTTGCATAGAGGTTTTTTTTCACTCCTGTTGGGGTTAAAAGCAGTGGCTGTAGGTGAACTTCTGTCCTTTGGAGTAATTTTAAATGAGAGAATAAAAGCATGTTCACACTCACAGGATGTAGCAGTTTTCCCAGTGCCATAGCAGTTGTGTGTTAGAAATTGTTTGTAGACCGAGAGTTACTCAGAGGCTTGGGTATGTGGTCTACTACACACCTTTTTCTATTGGGCTCCCTGAAGAAACCGAAGTGTTTTGACTTTCAAGGACTGAACTCTATTAAGAAGCGATCTTTAACGACAAGATGTAGACAGAATGGAAACATGTAGAGCCCTGTAAGCAGACCTCTCATTGTCTGCCCAGCACTCTCCTTTAAAGATACAAAAACTACAGTGAGTAAAATCACCATAATGCTTTGCTAAGATAATTTTTCTTGGCTACTTGGTTGCTAAGATCATTGAGATTTAAGAAGCTAAAAAGTGAGTAGCACAGTAATTGCTCCTCAGTTATCTTCCAGCAGAAGTTTTGTTGTCCAATGGGCAGGAGGATTATTGCCCTTCATTGTTTCTATTGCAAGGCATTTTGTGGCTCTGTAGCAATCCACAGATGTAGTCTATTATTAAGAAATGCTGAAGGTACATAAAAGGCATTTCTAAAATACATTTTTAACTACTAATCTGAGTGGTTTTAGCTATCCCAGCTGTCTTTGGTTGTAAGGAAACTGAAATGCCATGTTTCTCTGTGCTTGTAATGTGGAAATGAATAGTTATTATTAATAAGTTTTGCACTTCTAGTGTGAAAGTGAAATTGAAGTGCTAGCCAATTAATTCATTCACTAATTTTTTCCACTTAGTAATGGGGAATAATTATGAGAAATAAAATAATTAATGTCATTGTCAATGATAACAACATTGGTGTTTCAGTGCAGCCAAATACACCAACATGGAGGTAATTGCTGATTGGACTTATTTTATAATATACGTGCTTAGAAGCCAAATGGATGTCCTGATTTCAAAATATACCTAATGTTTACGAGGGTTTAGTTGAAGGGAATGTATTACAGCATATTGTACGGTACACAGCTGCCTGAATTACTGTTAGTCATAAGTGCCTAGAGTAGTAAGTAATTCACGGTAATGCAGTTAAGTTCTATGGTTGGTTAGCTGCAGCAGGTTTTTAAATGACAGATATTTGATATTGATTATTATGTAAAATAAATATGCATGATATGTGTTCTTTGAACATATTCATAGCACTGTAAAAAGGTTGTAATTGAGCATTCTATTACAATGGAGAATACGTCTATGCTAAATTTAATAGTTTTGAGATACACAACACACTCACCTAGCTTGTAGTACCTTGAGGACTTGTATCTCTTAGATATAAGAGTTTCTGCTTGCCTGCTTGTTTACCACAGTGTTTGAGTTTGAATGAATTTCTTCTGATAAGCACCTTGGAGAACAGAAACTTTGAGCTTTCTAATATTTTCTTGGAATCCTGAAAGAGACTCTGGAGACCCGAGTGGCTGTTTCATGACAATACTTCCAAACAGTAGAAATGTTTCCTGCTTCCCATAGGTGTGAACCTGTCAGCAAGTATTTTCATTCCAGCACTTTTCCTATATCATATTCAGACTATTCATCCTTGAAATCAAGCGACTGCATAATTGGAACAGCTTAGAATAAACAGATTGTCTGAGTGCTTGTCCTTTTTCAATCTGAAGTAAGTCAGTCCTATGAACAAGATATTGAAGGAGATGAAAAAAAAAACCTTCTGCCTATAAAAGGGGCTATTTATGTCATTTAATATTTATGAATACTCAACTGTGCTAAAGTCAGCAGATATTTCTTATTTATATCAACAGGTAACTTGGTTGTAAGCTTTCAGTACACACCATTGTAAAACTTTCTGTAGATAACTCATCTCCCATTTTCCCCAATACTTCAACGTGTTCAAAATGAACAAATTTTAATAAACATCAACAATCAATTTGCTGTTAATTCCCTATGGCTCTGTGTGCTGACAACTATGTGTCAGAATATAGAACACTAAAAATAAGAGGCATGTTTTGTACATTGCTAAGGACCAAAGGCAGGAGACTGCATTATATATTATGTTTGACAAATTGTAATTTTGTATATTGATGCAAGTCCACTGTTTTATAGGAAAAATTTTGTGTTGTAAATCGAAAACTCTGAATGAAATCAAGTCTTCAGTCAAGCCTTTTGTTATTGCTTAGATTTTTAATGCTTGATTTTTTTTTTTTGTTTTGTTTGTTTGTTTGTCTATTTTCATTCTTATTCTTTTCCACTTTGTGGGGGATAAATGATTATTTTGACAGGGAGCTTGAAGTTCTGAAGGGCTGGATGTTACTTCTGTCTTTGCTACTGAGCAGCGACGTGGTATTTCCTGAGTCATGTAACTTAGGAGTCCTTTGTTGCATGGTGAAAATAATCCTTCTTTGAAAAATCCTTCAAGTTCTGTCCTATACAGAAAGCACATAATCCAACTTGTCATTAAGAAGTACGTAAGTTCAGAAAGCAATTTTTGCTACTTACACTGTTGTACCATCACGTTCATTTTTTGGAGCTCTCATTATCTTTCTTCTAGTAAATTATTCTGTGAATTTATTTAGCTCTGTTAGGCATATTAAATATATTCATATACATAACTGATGCTATTTTCAGCAGATGTCTTCATATTCATGTGTAGAATGCAATATATGTGGTGAAAAGCACACCTATGTTAGGAAAAGAACAATGAGGAAGTTGCATTCTTAGATGTAGAAAAACAGTTCAATAAGGGCAACTATAATTTAATAAGACTGAAGACCAGATTTATAAAAGTAGAAGATGCAAAACTTTTTCTTGGCTATATTTACTGCATTTTTTAAGGTACATCAATTACTACAGAAAACAGGAAAATAATTGGAGATTTAAAAGGAATTTTATACAGGTACATCCTGTTACTTGTAAAAGCATACTTACATAGCCTGCCATTGTGAAAGCTTCATTCTTCTGTTTGTTTTCAGAATTAAAGCAGCACCTCAGGCATTCTTTCTTTTCTTTTGCAGTCTTTGTTTTAAAGCCTTAAACTCTTAAAATTTGCACTTCTAGAATATGACCAAAAACATTTGGTGTATTTTCTGGACTAAAGGATATGTAACTGGAATATGTAAGAATAAATGGTAATGATATGACTGCATTTTGTTTCCTTGAGTAGGAAAGCAGGAAATCAAATTTGGTAGTGCCTGAAGTGTTAAGAATCCAGCCACTATGAGCTCAGCAATGTACGTTAGAAAAAGAAGTTGCTGTGCTCTGACTGCATTGTACAGACCAGTGAGTGACCTTACACATGTTCATACATATTCACTATGTTCTCTGGGGAAAAAAAAAATAAATAAAAAACATCTTAGATTGAGGACAATTTCAGTTTTAGATGTGCTCATCTCTTTTTTATGAGTAACTAAATTTAATTAAAAAAAGGAAAGACTAACCTAATAATTTAACTAGAAGCACTCATAATATTATTACTTTATAAAAGGCACCACTATAATGGAGTGGCTTTAAATTACTGAGTGGATAGATTGGGAAGCTTGTTCATGGCCAAATAGCAGTATGCTTAATTTCATCATTCAAAATATACCTCAATAGTTGACTAAATGATGTGAAGGGAAATCTTCTACATTGGTGTGACAATCTCCCACGTAGGCAACCCATATTGTCTGGTGCTCCTAGCAGGTATGTGACTGAAAGATTTCAATCAGAAACAAGTAATCTGAGTAGCTAAAGTGGAGTGGAGACAGGCAGAACCCATCTGTTTTTCAGATACTCCTTTTTTCTTCTTCTCTCTGTCCTATTTGATCTGTTAGAAACAAAGGAAATTAGTTGGATTGTGAGTCAAAGTTTACTTTTTGTGAGTCAAATTTTAATTTTTCTCTTCTAACTTACTAAATAGCTCTCTTACTTGCACTTAGTCTTGCTTATGCTTTTTGATTGCAGTATGCACTGCTGTTCTAAGATGAGAAAGAAGCCCAAAATTTTGAGTTTTAAGGAGGATCTGCCACAAGAGTTTATGAATCGCCACATGTAGATTTATTGAAGAGTATATATATATATAAAAAAAAAAGTCCTATTTCATCTGTAGGGTCATAATTTTTCAGATTGAAAATTGTTCTTTGGTAGCTAGATGTTGTTATACACATCCTCATTAAGAAAATCTACAAAATATTTCCTTGATATTAATGGAAGAATATTGACTCAAATATTTTGTTTCTTAGGCTGGTTTCTTTGTCCTATTAAATTCTGTAATACTTAGTGACACTGAACAGCTACCTAATGTATAAACCACATGTTCAGATTGACCTTTTTCTGTTAGGTTCACACTGTACTTAATTTCTTCCCTGATTTTTCCTTTAGAAATCGAAGTTAGTGTATGATCTTTTGAGGAAGGCTTTCCCACTAGTATGTAGCCTGATTTTTAAAGCTAGCCTTCACCAACAGAAGTGTCATCTATGCTGTAATACAAGCTGCTAGCTTAGGGTGAAGAACAGAATCAGGATCTAAATGGATCTTCTATAACATAAACTTTCTTTAAGCCCCTTCTTCCTGAGCTGATTGCTGTTGTATGGCTCAGCTTGTCTGACCTACACAAAGAATGCATAATGCTGTCATAATTCATCACTCGTTTTGAAGCATTCTTCGGTGTTAGGAGGAAAGAAGATGGAGGAGGTTGACAAATACTGTTTTTAAGGCCAAGGGGAAACTTACCTTGTAAATATTGTGGCAGCAAGTTAGAGCAGTACACTTTGTATTCATTTACCCATTTGTATAGACTTGTGTTTTCTGTCTCCAAGGCACACACAGGTAATTTCTTAGTAACAGTGTCAAGAATCTGCTCTGTTAAGGCTGCTGTCATAGACACGTTTTCAGGTTTGTAATGAGTGTACCTTACTCCAGATTTTAACTGTACATGATTCAGTTTTAGTAAGAAGCAGTGATAAGCTTTGTTACTCTTGAAGAGGCATCAGTTAAACCAATTGATTGCAAACCTGTTGGAGCGCAGGGGATATGTATGTATGTTGAATTGCGTACATGGGCAAAATGACTGTCAGTTCTCAACATCAGTTACAGTTGCCCTGATCCATCATTATATCTTTCCTTTATAAGCAAGGCAAACTAACATCTTCCGCTTGCTTTTCTACTGAAAGCTTCTTGTGCCTGGTGAGATGACTTTCACACCAATCAGGCATTAGGTGTCAGTCTCCTTTTAAGAGGTAAAAAAAAAAAAAAAAAAAAAAAAAAAAAGCGATGTTTGAAGATCATTGGCTTGTGTGAAATTAAAATGCCTTATTATTTTCCCAAAAGAATAATACTTTAAACTCACAGCAGCTTAGCTAGACTATAGCCTGTGGGTCCTGACCTACATTTTTTACTCCACAGAGCATGAAATGTCTTTCTTTATGTGATGCAAAAATCACTGAATGATTATAATTGTATTAAATTGTATCATTCTGGTACTCTGGATTAAACAGTGACAGATCCTGCTAATGTTTATAGTAAAGAATTGGTATATTGTAAAGCAATATTGATGGGTGGATTTTTTTTTCTGTTTGTTTCTTTGCTTTCTCATTTGCTTTTCGTTTTCTGTTGGCATGTGCTTTCTTAATAAACAGACTTGATACCTCAATGCAATTTGTTCTATTGTAAACACATGAGAAACCTTAGTTTTTCCTGCATGTACTGTGGTCTGTTGAAGTTTATGATGGTGCTTCACAACTAGCTTGAACAAAAATAAGTTGCCCACAGTTTGGATGTTTCGGAACATGAAGTGTGTTGTGCCTGACTTCTCCACCATTGTACTTGAATGGCTTTTTTGCCCAACTCATTACAAAGAAATAATGTTAGCTGTGCATCTTTTTCTTATTATACCTTTTTTTTTTTTCTTTTCCTCCTAACCTTCTAAATGGGTTCCTTCCATTACCTGTGAGATCATCTACTGTATATCAGGTTAATGTGCTTTGGTCATGAAGAGAATAGAGAGGTTAGTTTTTCTTGCCCTTCTTTGGATCCCAGAATTGTGAGAAAAATAAGCTTCAAGCAATAAATTCAAGAAACATTGGGGAATCCTGGCCAGTACTGTGTGGATTTTTATTGAAATGCTTGCTGCTTTTGATCTCTTATCTTTAAATTGAAGCCATTTGGAGGTATGAGAGTGTAAATTCTCATGAGTGTAGTTCTTGCTCTATGAATGAAGTGCCACAGTTAGAAATGTGACTGTTGTGCAAGCAGTGACTTACAGCATAGCACTAAAGATAGAGCTATAGCATGGCACTGAATTTTCTGAATATTGCAAATTATGTCATACATGATCCATTTTTAATGTAGTGAATGATAGTGACAATTAAAATAGAAGGGGAAAAAAAAATACAAAGCAAAGAATTCTAAGCCTGCTTAAAATAATAAATATTTTGAATAAGGCCTTGGAGAACAGTTTGCAAAACTGGCTAGAGGTTAAAACTGCAATAGTTGCTGTTGACCAAATAGTTTCAGATATGTTGATATGTTGCATTTTAAAAAAAAGTGAGTTTCCAGTTTTGTTACCTTGAACTTGCAGTATTACAGAAGGCATTTCTGGAGTCATTGCATTTCTTAATAAATACATAAATAAAAGGGCAAGAAACAGAGACTGGCTAAGCTCTGTAAGACTTTGTTTGGCCACAACCCTACTTAGATAATTCCTACAGGTCTTGCATTTTCTTTCCTTTCTGAGTCAAGATGGGGGTAAAGAATATATCACAACTGTCTCCTAAAGACTATTTTCCTCTGTTTTGTCACAAAAAAAAATCACAAACAAAAGATTTGAGTGAATTGGCTCTTTCTGAGGGATTTGTGTCTCTTCTAAGCCTCAGTGTCTTCTGCTGGTGGTATGTGGAAGCTGCTGAGAAACCTGGCGATGGGATAAAGCCATCAACAACATTTCTAAATTGTGTGGGATATCTCATTTCTTGAAACTAGGAGAATATAGGCTGTCCTGAGTTTTATCTGAAGTGTCAGACTGGCAATATCTCAGCATCTCATGACCCATAGAGTTATCCTTTTTACTCTAGTGAGAACATGCTTTGTGCAATGCATAGATAAATCTAATTTAATTAACTGAATAGAGCAACTGATTGTAAAATCATACCACTATGTTTATGAAAACAACTATGCTCAATTTTGAGTGATTGTTCAATATATTTGGACAGATCTTTAGCTTTCCTGAATTGGCTTTGCTCCACTGATTTCATTAGAACTACCTTGATTTACATAGAGCTGTTATCTCAGTAGCTCTTTTTTTTTTTCTCTTGACTTGTTTGCAGTTTTTTTCATTGAAGTATTCACTGTGCTGACAGAAAGCAGTTTTATAGGAATGTGAAATTTCCAGTGTATGTAGTTTGCAGAGGCAGTTAGTTGACTTATGAATGCATGTCTCTTTGAAATTGCTGGCACTTGTGTACCTAATATTTTATGAACCATAACAAAAAATAACCAGAACAAACCCGAACTCTTTCAAAATCAAGAAAACTAGCTATATATGTATGTATGTATATATTTATTAGATGAGGAAGGGGGAGAATGGAGTGAAGGGGTCAGTAATATGATGTGTAGAGTCGATGTTGTAAACGAGTTTTGAATCTGTGATGCTTTGGAGCCTATCTCTCATTCTGTGTGCATAACTTTTGAATTTAAGAATAATTTGACAATCTAGGCTCTGTGCTGATGTGTATTCAGCACTGCAGTTTCATTCTAATATGTAGAGGGGCTTTTATTCATAAACAGGACAAACATGTGACTACACACCTTTAAGAATTTAACGCTGCTATAGGATACTGTACTGTCCTTTCAGTGCTAGAATAAAGGTGCATCTGCTGTTCTTTAAGCTAAAGAAGGAGCACTGAGAGACCAGCAGGGCATTCAGATGTAACTCTAGCAATAGCTTTGAAAAATAAGACATATATATGAGCTATTTACCATGTTTGTGTCAAAAAAAAAAAAAAAAAAAAAAAAAAAATCGTATATACGTATATTGCGTTGAATAGTTTTCAGTGCACTGTTTCCTTGGATTTATCCTCTCCAGCATGGAAGGAAGTAAAAATTGAGACTTGTCACTGAATTAGACTATCAGAGTAGACATCACCATAGTGTATAAGCACATGTTGACTCCATTTTTCCAGATTCTTCCTCTGCTGGAAGCAAAATTACTACTTCCAACAGTACATTCAGGCTTTGTGAAATGACTGTAACACTGAGCTCAGCTGTCATTTTCTAGATGTGCAGAAATGAAATGAAAGCCAAATGAAGAAGTCTACATTGTTTTTTCTCAAATACATTGCAGGTGCTTTTTTGTTTTTAATTTTTATTTATTTATTTTAATCATAGTGATATACCAAATTATTTCGGCTTTGCCAAAAACCCCAAATAATAAGGAAGATAATTTTATCACAGTTGGAACTCTGGCTTCTGGATTTAAAGCCCTCAGTAAATAACTACAGTCTATTTAGTCTAATGAATTTTTTTTTTGTATGATATATAGCAATAAAAATGCTAGAGACAGACTGAATAATAGCTTGTATCAGTAAATTGTAATACATGCGATGGCTTAGGATACGAACTTGTGAAGTAGACAACTTCTTTCATATTTGAAAAGTTGAAGATGTTAGCCAGGGCACCCAGCTCTTGAACTATGCATTTTTAAATCATGAATAAATTTTCAAGAAAAAATACTGTTTTGCAAATTACATCTGCAGAAAAGATCTGAATGTAGCCAGAGTTGTTTTGTTGACAGAATGGTTTGAATCATTTGACAGATTTTTTTTTTTTTTTTTTTAATCAATGACTCAAATTAGATATTCAACAAAATTAATTTTCTTTAGTATCTAAGTCCTGCCTGACAGCGTGTAGTCAAAGAGAGGAAAAACACTCTGGGTATGAAAATGTGTCAATTAGAAGGCAGGAACATTGAAGTCTCTGTAACAAATTGTTCACTAGAGGGTGAATAGTGAGCTTCCAATGCAGGTAGACTTCATTAAAGACACTTCTTGTTTTGATAAAATTATTTTTTATTTTTTATATTGAGAAATGTTGACAGCTATGTCAATGAGAAAAAAAATCTTTGTGCTCTTGCTAGTTTCAGATGCTTCTTTTTCCCAGTGCTTGTGAAGGTTAAACAAAATTCTAGGGCAGCTGCTGAGAAGATGATTGGGTGTTTTGATCATTTCTTTTCAATTCCAAGCAGAGACATTTCTATGGGCTTTTCTCTTTAGGATTAAGTGCTTACAGAAAAAAAAACAAAACCCAACTCTTCAGATGGTAGACATTTAATAGGCAAAAATTCCCAACAACTGCATGATAAAAAGTACTTTATCTGATGAATCAAAGTACTTCAGGAAGAAACTGGATTTCCTAAAGCAAGTTCCATCAGCTTGAGTCACTAAGACACAGGCCTTGAAGAATGGAGCTCGCCTATGTAGTGAACAGTTAACTTGTGAAAATGTGCTGAATCTGGTTCTTGTGAGAACTCAAAGGCAGTGAGAACTGCCTTTGTATTATGCCAGTTCCTGTAGTTAAATTGTGTGCGCATTAATATGGTATTTCTGGAATCAGAAATTATTTACAGTATTCAGTTAAGCAAAATTTTCTAAGGAAGCTTAGCAATTAAGTGCTATTGTTGTTGTTATTACTATAATTTCATTATGTGCTAGCCAGTCTTTTCGTCCTTATCCTCCAGGCAATCTGTTGGCCCTGTTCTTGCCTGGTTTGTGGAAGAGGCTTTCCCAGATCCAGGTATGGGGAAGTCCATGGTCATGGGTTCTCTGCTCAGCGTGTTACTGTCAGCTTGGAGCAGGGATCCAGGTAGATCTGACATTCTTTAACCTTGTGAGTGAGATGCACCAGGCTGTATATTGTGAATTATATTCTGTACTGACTCTGCCTTGTGTGGAAATAGAGTATATCAGTACTTTGTTGTTGCATTATTTACTCTCATTTGTTTATAAGGTCTTAAGTTACGAGTGATATCACCTGCTGTGATAGATGTGTGTTGTCCTTCACTGGGTCTCACAAATTAATTTTTGTAAGCAGGTTTTTTCACTGCAGCAGTCTTGGAAATGAGCATGTAGATTGAATCAGTGAAAAGTAGTTGGAGTCTTGATCACAGGTGATAGCAAAATATCTTTTCTCACCAGACATTGCTAAAAGCAAGTCCTCCTCACGCAGTAAAGAGCTGGGAACAGTGGTTCTTGTGTTTGCTCCACAATGACAACAGAGTAAACCAGCAAGTCATTCACTTCACATATTCTAATACAGCATGCGAGATTCTAAAGTGAATTCAAATTCTTAATCCATCTGTCTTCAGGAAAAAAAACTACAACAAAACAAATGGGATCTGCAGAGAACACAGGGTGAGTATTTATGTCAAACCATGGGAGATGATGTCAGCTATAAATGTAAAGTCATTCTGCAAGGAAAAAATAAAAAAGATAATAAAGGATATCGTCCTTAATCCTGATGTAAAAGAAACAGCAATCCCCCAGCCCCCACAGAAACAGTTGAAGTCACAGATAGTTTTAGATACTAGGAAGGTTAAATTCACAGCCTTTAAAGCATTTGAAAGGGAGTGTTTCTTCTTTGATTGTGAGAATTAATCAGGTCAAACATCTAGGAGGAACTAGCCCAAGAAAATCTACTGCTGTGCTGTGTAGAAATGGGCTCATAGGGCTCAAAACAGTCATTGGTACATTGGAAAAAGGCTGATTTTCTTAAGACTAAGATTATACTGAATTAAAATATGCTCAATTTGCATTTTGATTAAAAGACATTGGAGTTATGAAAGTCTCATGATGATGATCTAAATACTGACTCCCAAATTGGAGAGAAAAAGAAAACAGCCTACCCATAATGTTCAGCCTAAGTTAACTGTAGGCTACCAATCCATTAAGACCTTCAGCCTATATCTGAAATGTCTTGCATGAGCTTTAGAAAGCAGATGCATTTTAATTCTGTTGACAGTAGTGATAAGGAAAAATTTATGTGTAGGGATTTTTTTGCAAAGATTTGGGGGACATCTGTCTGTCTTTAAATGTGTTTCTTAGAAATTACGTTTGTACTTTCTGTGATATCCATTCTGAGTTGCAGAAGTCATTATGTGCCATGACATGCATCTTCAGGAAAAGCACCTTTTTTTGGTTATGGTGACAGCGTTATTAGCATATGGTAAATATTAGGCCTTAACAATCATAGCATGTGGCAAAATTGTCTTGTAGTTGTACAAACATATATATTCATGTTGGATTGCAAATGTTAAAAAGCTGTGTTACACATGTGTAACTGTTACAGGAATTGACCCAAATTTGTTTTGGGTGTTCAGTGCATAGGTAGAAACTCATTCAGAAAGTACTACAGACATGACTGATGGCAAGGCTTTTATGATTCTTTTTCTTCTCAAAGTGTGCCAATAGCTGAGGTTATACTTCCCTCAGCGTGTGATAATCTCGTATGATTAATGTTCTACACAAATGCTTTTTCAGTTGTGCTGGGAATGATGCAGAATTTCTGGAAATTCTGTCTGTGCTTATTTGACAACTACTCTTACTCTACTTACTTACTCTTACTCTACTACTACCCGACAAATAATAATAATATTAGTTTTGTTTATGGAAGAAGGGGGAGAGAAAGATGAGGCATAAACATTTTGAACTGAAGATATGTATAACTATGAAATATTTCTCCAGAAGCTCTTCACGATTAGAGTGACAGTATTTATTATATTAATAATTACTTATTTTCAGTTAATTGCAACTTTATTTTTGTCATCTATAAAATTGAAGTAATTTTTGATATAATAGCTAGGTAAACATTAGAAATATATAAATATATTTATTATATATATTTAAATATTTCAGATTTTTTTTAGTTTATACATATCATTGATTATCATTGGTTCAGAATTGAAAGACCGGTCTTAAAGAAATGAACTGTTGAAGGAGTATAACAAGTGCTTGCATTGCAGATAAAATGCAGTCATCCAGTATATAATATATGCCACTGTCAGTGAATTACGCGTCTAATTTTAAACTTAATAGCATTGAAGTTTTTCCATGTTCTGTATTCAATATCTGGGTGCTAGTTCATGATATATATGCATGCGTCAGCGGAGCAAGGGGCCGTTTCACTGGATATCCATGTACTTCATCTTTGTTTCAGTAGTTACAAGCACTTCCTTTGTGTTACTAGTGTTCTTCTCTTAATAAATGAAGGTCTTTAATATTTTGACCCTGACGATGATAATGAACTACTCAATAAGTGGTTTTACAAGCTAGTTTCTCTCATTACTCTGTAATACACTGATACGTGACAAGAAACACAGGAATGTAATGGTAAAGTCTTCATACAGTGAGAGTTAATGAAAAGGAGAAAAAGATTCACATTGACTGATGTTTTAAAGCGTCCTTCAGCTAAAAGGAGTTCAGATTACTCCTTCCAAACTTTGGTCTTAGAACCATTTGGTCAAAGGAGTTCTGTTTTGAATGGGCACAGACTCCGGAACTGTGTAATTTTGTGGTCTCCAAAAACCTTAATTCAGTATTTGTTTTATTGGGTAAAGAATTACATTGCTAATTAGGAATATTTACTTAAAGGGGATTATTAGAGGAAGTTTGTGTAATCAGATAACCACTGTTAGGGAAAACTGTGTTTTGCATTATGATGTTTTTCTTAGCTCTGTAACTGGAGGAGGGCACTTTTTTAGCATAACTCGCATCGGATGTAAAGATCTCAGATGTTTCCCATAACTACAAGACTAAATTGATACCACAAGCCTCCATGAAATTTCCTGTTCTGACATTTATGTGCAAGTATGCCATGACAATTGTTTGTGAAGACAGGCTGGTAGAGATTGCTGAAGTCAGGTATACAATGAAGTTTTGTACCTGAGTGCGTGTGCAGCACTGTGCTGTAGTTTCCATGTAGACTGGCCCAGAGGCCATTTTTCTGGTTTTTAAGTAAACAAATCCATCAATTAACATCTGATTAGAGTACCATTTGTAATAAGATTTAAAATTTACAAATGATTTTTTAACAGATAAATATTTCTTAAGATTTTATGCTAAAACAAAACTTTTTTTTTTTTACACTTTTTGATAGAAATTACAGGCTTACAATAAGCAGAAGGCATATTGCAACAGACATGCATGATTTTCAAGCAATAAATACTATGCCTGACTGGTTGAACAGAATTCTGAGAAGTTTTTTACAAGCCTGATGAGATCTTTGTTGTTCTCTTCTTTACCATTCAAGTTGTTACGTGTCAGACAATATGGGGATAGGATCAGAGAGTTGCTGGTGACATTTCTTGAGATTTTCACTGTTGATTCACACTTTGTGAATTAAAATATCGTTTTTCTTAAAAATCATTTTAAAAATGTATTTCCTGATATGTTATAGTGCTTACAATTATCTATGAAATGTTAAAGTTTATTTGTTATTAAGTATCAAACTTAATCCCTTGGGGTTAAATTAACTCCCTTTATTCTCATGTCATTAGGCCATGCTTATGATTCGGGAAGAATCAGGATGGGCTTTGGTGCATTTCTGGACTCTGATTTGTCTGCTCTGCTGAACTATTGACTGTATTCATTTTAACATGTTATGTGCATTAGAAAATCAATGGGGCAGAGCAGATGAAAGCTTTTAAACTGATCTGCCCTGTGTGACCAAAATGTTTAGTTTTGGAATATTCTGTACTGAGATATAAATAAATGTAGGAATATTGGACAACTCTGGCTTTTGCAAATTTCTTTTTATATACTTATGTATTTATAATCATTTTATACCCTTTCAACTTTATTAGAAAAGTCTTTGTTTGATGAAAGTCTTTAGGGGAAGATGACCAGTCCATTACTGACAGAGGGGGCTTGTGTTTTTTTTTTTTTTTTTTCTTAACTGAGGGTTCATTCTAGTTTGACAGCGAATAACTTTCATTCTAATTTTCTGGGTTTTTAACCTTATCAATATATTGGACTTCAAAACTTTGTTTTTATTGATCTTTTCTAATGCATATCCCATGTTAAATAATAATATCAATAGTTTAGCAGATCAGATGAGGACAAATGTGGAGAATATGATCAGACTTCGACATGTGGAGCTGGCAATCTGAAAGATTCAATAGGGAAGGAGTAGATTGCAGGCGAGGTGATAGTGAATAGAATGGCCTAGGAACAGTATACATAGGGAAGGAAAGGAGAAATTGGAAGTGATGATTAACACTGCCAGAGTACAGAGATGTGTACAGAATTTGTTTTGTTCAGCTTGTGGGCATTACAGCTTTCTGTCTCTTGTTTCTTGTGTTATCAGTATTGCCAGGTTCCTGCTTCGGGGCGTTCAGCCAAGGTTAAAGACTCCTCTACTAGATAAGGCAATTGGCAATGGTTGTGGTGATGTCTAGCTCCTTCCAGTTGCTGGGTCTTCATGGGTCACGGTTCTGAATGCTGATTTGTACACAGTTGCTGGTGCTCAATACATACACTGAGAACCCCTGAGGAGAAATGCAACAGCCCTAAAGCCCTTGGATTAGTGAGCTGTGCATAACCTTATGTAATGGTTTGCTCCTAGCCAGCTATGTCTGGACTTTAGACAGGGAACTTTTGAATAGACACTGGAACCTTACACATGATGTTTTATATGTCCTATGTGCTGAATATGACATCACTGAAGAAAGTCAGAAAGTACCTTATCGTGTTACAGAATAACTTCATTTTGTTTCCATTTAGAGGAGTGATAAAACATTGCTTTGTTGGTTTTCATTAATAATTCCTTTAAATGATAATGGAAGTTACTTTCTATTGTCTATTTGTAAAAGATGAAAGGAAGAAATAATGAACAGGTAACTAAGTGAAACAGAGATCTTTTCCCTATTCATGAGCAGAAATAATATTAACAGTCATAAATGATGTAGCCACATTCCAAAAGCCAGATCTGAGCAAAAAGAATAGACAGCTTTGAATGCTAGCTTCTGAAATTGGTGAAAAACTTAAGTCTGTTGTATTGTTTGAAATGGCAGCACAGTAGCTGCCTAAGGATAGAAATAGGCCATTGTCTCTTCTAAAATAGATTGAGAAATATTATTTAATAAAATAAATTAAGGCAATTGATAGTAACATAATAAAAATAAACAAGATAAGACATTTTGAAATTGAACTAGTTAATAATATCATCTTATTAGAATTTGTGTTATAACCAAATTAAATTAGTTTAATGGGGAAATGTAATAGTACTCTCTGGATTTTTCCTGTTAACTTTGTATACTTTAATGAATACCTTAATTAGGCACCTTTATTGATGCAGACATTTCAGAAATAAAATTTGGTTCTATATTCTCCTTCACACACCAGCATCCATTAAAATAGAAATCATCTTGTAATGACTAAAGGGCAGACTATTCTGAAAGCTTCCTGTGCCTGCAGAAGGGACTTGGTTGCATGTGTGCAGGGATGTTGTGATTTCCATAGGCATGCAACAGTAGTTGTTAATTGATGGGACTGCAAGTTCTTTAAGCATAGTGCCAATGTTCTGTTACACTGCATGTGGATGGAGATATTCTTAAGGTGAAAGTTTTTTGAAGTTGATTGTTTCAACAAACTGTAGAACGTGCAGATTTCTAATGATTACTATCTCTGTGCTGCAGAGGGAGAGTTTTTTGTATGACTGAATTGATCTGAAGATATTCTGTCAGAAAAAACCCAATGCCATGAATGTAGTAATTAATTCACGTCAGGGAGTTTGTAGACTTGTTGTCTTTCAGTTTGGCAGAAGTAAATTTGAGTGGGTTTTGTTAAATGTCACTTAAAGCTGGGAGACTTGCACAGTCAGTCAGGGCAGAGCAGGCTGCTGCCACCGTGTCTTGTCTCAGTGCTGAGTCCTGAGCCAGCGCTGAGGTAAATCTGTAATGGCACACGTCAGGTGTGACTGACATTCGGAATGATTGGAAACTTTATAGTCCAATGATGCTCTACCACGAAACATGCCAACGAGGCTCTTATTCGAGCCAGGACATGCTTAAGTCAGCTTTCCTTTTTTATTTTTATTTTTTCATTAGGAGAGGGTCTGGATAATAATCTGTTCATGGAGAGAACAGAACAAGTTTTGGAGGAATGCTGAAGCCCTCTGGACAACTCCAAAGACTTCACAGAAAAGACTAGTCATAACAACCAGTACTTTCCGATCTTGTAAGGAAAGCTGAGTAAGTGCAAATCCAATCTACACTAGAGTGCGGTTCATGGAGTACTTCTAATTGCGTTATCTGATGGAAACTGTCAAAGAATAGCCTTTTCAAATTGAAAATGTGGCTGCTATTTTGTCAGAAAGACAAGGGAATAAGTTTGTTTCTTCTATTAGCTGAATAAGCTAAGCATGGAGTTTTTTGAAATGTCCTTGCTTAGGTTATAGTATTCTATGCAGTCAGTTTTGTAGTTCATGAATGAATGTTTTCTTAGACTGTTCGAGTTGAGAGAGATTAGCTACATGACAATAGATCACTCCTCAATAAATATCATGTTGAATCTATTAAAGTCTGGCTTTCAAGCAACTTAGGAATACTGTTGCTCCCTCATCTCCTGTAATTGAACACTGAAAGAGACTGTTAGCTAGTTAATTATAAAGTTTATTTTCCTTTCTGCTCTCCAAGGTGAGTTTGCATAAAGAGAAGGAGGACGTAAATAAATGTGCCAAGGAATCTTACCAAATTTAATTCATGGAGAAAAAAATGTAATGCAGAAGGGAGGAACTGTTCTAAAGGTTGTTTCTAGGATTCTAGGAGCACAGATTTGTTTATAATTTTAGTATATTGAGTTTCCTTAGGTGTGATTTAAATTGTGATAGTCGTGATTTTTTTTATTAAAACAAAGCAAAAAAACAAAAAAAAACAAAAACAAAAAAAAAAAACAAAACAAAAAAACAAAACAAAAAAAAACAACCCAACCAACCCTTAAGTTTTATATACCACAAAGCTTTACTTCTTACGAATATATTCAAAAATATTTAGGCTTCACTTTTTAAAGTGCATCTACCATCTGTGTTCATATTGCTTCACTTCTGACTAAAGAAACACAATAGAAATGCCTCCTTCTCCTCAGCTGATGTAAGGAAGTGAGAAACACATTGAGAAAAGGTGTTGGTTTGATTCCTTGAAAATATACATTTACTCATGCTTGCAGCACTAGTCAAAAAGTTCACACAATAAAAAGTGCTTCACACTGTGTGTAAACTGTTGGAAATAATTGTTACAAGCTAAACTTTAATTTCTTATATTAATCTGAAACATTCTGCATCCATTTTTTCAGTGTCATCATGGTGTGAGTTACTGAGCAGTGTGGGGAGAGTTAGATTTGTAGGTGGAAAAAATGTAATGATTATCAAGAACGTTAGGGTCTACAATTTTAACTTAGTTTTAATACTTTGCTGATCTTAGTTGAAGGGCACTTATTTTAATTTACCTCGTTTACCTAGTGCAAGCATTTCTTTGTTAGCAGAATTAAACAACAGATATTAAATATTGAAATGGTCAAGAATAGAATGCCTTCTATACGTACAACTAAGTTGTTAGTATCGTTTATATTTATTCCGTACCCTCCATAAAGAATCACAGTTGTTTATCTTAAACATGGACATGTAGTGTTAGTTGTTTTCTAGGCTGATCAGAATGATATTTTTTAGGAGGATAAATGCATTCAAAATTAGATGGTGATTGTTTTGATTGTTTCCAGGTGTTGTGTACATTTTGAAAAATTGTTATTTGTGGACAGTCATCACTCATTAACTCAAATGCCGTATGAGGATTATTCTTCGTATTCAAAGTGGCACTGAAAGATCTTGTGGTGCAGGCATGATTTCTATTTCTGAAACAGTTGATTAAGAGGCTTCAAACATAGCCCCTTCACATCTCTTCAGTGAATGAGGTTCCTTTTCTTTGCCCTATCTGTAACTTACCTATTCCAGTTGTGATTTATGAGGTGCCAGGTGAAGTGGGCTTTTATGTCATGTTAAAAGGAAGAATGAATTAGAAATACCTTCTGCAAAACCTTGAAAAAGGCAGAAGTGTATTATAGTAAGAGTCTCAAAAGCTGTAGCAATGGTATGGCTAGTGTTACTATAGAATACTGTGCTACTGCAATGAAAACACTTTATTTACAATCACGATTTTCAGGAAAATGTTGACAAAACATTTCACTTACACTACATACTTCATCTGTAGTAATGCAAAATTCTAAATACGATAATCCTTTTACTTAGTTTTTAATTTTCAGTGTCACTTCTTGACATTAAGCTGTTAAAACCATGTATTATAAGTTCAGAATAACTTCTTGTGTGTTCTGGCACTAAGCTAAAGTTCTTGCCTTGTCTACTAATGTCGAATAATGGAAAATAATTAACTTCAACTTAAAAGTTTGCTTTTTGCTGTGTGGCAGTATTAGGTATAATATGGATTTGAAAAGACATTCCTTAGTACAGGCACAAATCAATTATACAGAAGGAGTAAATAATCTCTTGTGCAGAAAGTAGTATTTATTTGAAAAGCTTTTTCACAAAGTTGAGATTCATTACTGTTGTAGGCTGGTCTGTTGTCCATCGTACTTGAAATGAAGATATACCAGGTGCTATTACGAGTGACCTGGACAGACTAAAGACCTTCAGAAAGTTCAGCAAAGGGGAATGTACGATTCTGTACCTTGGGAAGTAGAACACCATGCACCAGCCAAGCTTGGCTGGCAGTCAGCTTTGCAGAGAGATACTCGGGGTGCTCTGGTTGACCGTGGGCCAGCTGTCTGCCCCTGAACCTGAAGCAGCTCCAGCATCCTTGGCTATGTGAGGAGGGGCATTGCCTTTGTGTTAAGGTAGGTGGCTCTTTGGCCCTCAGCACTGATGAGCACATGATGAGACGTAGCTGGTGAGGAGATCCTAGGACAGCTGGGATGGCATAGCATTGAAAAGAGAAGGCTCTGAGAGGAGTAAAGATGGAGTGGTTTGAAAGGGAGATTTCATTTTCAAATAGAAGATGATTTATGAACAAGTAAAGGAGTGTAATTTGTTTCAGCATCTTTGCTTTCTAGGACAGAGAACAAAAAGGTTAGATTACTTGAATTGGCTATGACTCTTTTTGACTATTTATTGTGCTATTTGTTGATTTGTGTAATACATCAAGAAATCTTTTTTTTTTTTTTCTCAGAATTTTTATGGGCATTTTTTGACTACTCGTGAAAAAAGAGAATCTTGGAGACAGATTGGTGCCTACATGTTTTTTGTAGTGTAACAGTTACTGTAGAGATCATGTTAAATGCATTCAGATTCTATTAGATCAGTATAGAACATAAATGACCACTGTACTTAGAGATTCTTTTTCATGAAAAAAGAGTATCCATGGGATGTAATGCTATTCTACGTTGCATAAGAGGATTTGTATGCATCTAATGCAAAATACGTCTGAAACTTTTTTTTTTTCCTTACAGCAATCAATATTCTGTCTTCAGTAGTGTTTTTCTCTGCAGAGCTGTTGACACTAACTTGTTTTGCACTGTTTTCCACTGTTGTTATCACTGGAACAGCTCACCTGATGTCTTTTTATAATAGTTAAGGGCAGTGATTTAATGACAGTTTGACTCCCTGAGTATGTGTTTAGATGAACCAATGATTAGACTGTCAGGGCCCACTGTTGTATTTACTCTGTTGTACTTGGGATGGTATTATTTCAAGCAGAAGAAAAATTTAATGTACCTCTACTGAAAGATATTTTCATCTCTGAATTATGTAATTACCAAGCCAAACATAACAAATACTTTTGCACCACAATAGCTTTCTTTATATTCTGCAACAAAAGTTAATTTTTCACTGGGCATTAAAATACTGACTTTGTGTATGTGTCCATGTCATTAGTATGTGTCGAAGATTTTGTAGCGTATATTTATGTATATTGGAGAATAAAGAAATGAAAAGATTCTGAGTACGTGAATAGGGTCAGTTCTGAAAAGTTACTCATCTAAATTAATTACTTGCATGTATGGCTCAGCACATATAGAGAATAATACTTGTTCTATATATACGTTAGAGCAAACTAGCCATTTGCAATCTGTGAATTTCTCAGGAATGGTGTTTAATAATGAGGACAAGTTGTGCGTTGATACAGAAGTCATGTTGGACATAAACCCACTAGAACGATCAAGGATTGAGTTGCAGTCTCAAAAACTGTGGCTTCTTTAAGCTGTATCAACACACAGGATGGTCAGGAAGAGGCAATGCTCAAGCTGTCCCAGCTGTTCCAATAATATTCCTTCTCCAACATGTTCTAAGTAGAAACCAGTTCTTTTTGTCTTTTCAATTTATGTTTGGAGGGGTTTTCTCAGGAGGCGGTAATGTGGTTACTTGGGCAGGTTAATGTGGGCAGGTGACAGTTGAGTGTCAACTGCAGTAAGGAGAAACTTGTGACTCTTTATGCACTCATGCAAAAAGTCTTTGCACTATTGCTCAAAAGTAATTTATTCTGTGAAACAAGGGATTCCTACTTCTCCTGAAATAATAAAAGTCAGATAGGGAAGAGAATCTCTGGCCCCTGATTTCGTGCTGTAGTGCACTCTGTGAAACCATTTCAACTTAGACGCTCCAAGGTCAAATTTGTTTTGAAGTGTTGTTAGTGCAAAAGAGTGTGCTTGGCGGAAAATCCTTAAGAATAAAAATCCAAACAACGTAGCATGAAACAGTACATCAGTAACTTCAGTAAAGAGACACTGCATTTTAGATTTAGAAAACCAGAAGTGTGGTTGTATGTGACTTAGAAAACCGAAAGTACGGTTGTATGCAACTGCTATCCAACCCTGTAGATGAATAATTCATCGCTTTTTGGGTTTTTTGGGATTGTTTCATTATTGTTTATAATGCTACCATTTTCATCAAATTGGACAAACAACTACTTTTAGAGGAAAGTAGTATGATTTCTGTCTAGTAACTATCAGCATACAGATGATTCTTGGGAGGTAATGTATCAGGGCTTTCCAACAGGGGTTCTCTGTCCACTTTGGTAAGAGTGATAGTGTCACACCTCATTTCAGTCCTCCTGTGTGGTGAAGAGCTGGCTGTTGACTGAGCTTCCCTGTGGGAACCTGAGTGAAATTCGTGATATTGGTTGAGCTGAATCCCTTGAATTCCCAACATCGTGACTTCTTTTGATATACTGTAATAGCACTCAGTAGTCCGTAGGCTCTTTATTACTTTTTTCTTTTTCACTTTTTGACGTTGTCCTGCCAGAGGTTGAGTAAAGTTACAATATGTGGGACTTGAATTTAATTTTTGAACTTAATTTCAAAATTAAATCCCATTCTCCTAGTGGCATTTCTTTTGCCTGTTTCAGGAGAGAAAAAATCGGGAAAGAGAGCTACCAAATGCTGAGGAAACAAGATTGGCCATTTTGAAGAATTAGGAAGGTAGTAGGGAATCTCAGTGTAGGCAGTCATTTAAGGAAGAGAGAAATGTTGTATGTGGAAGTGAGTTAACAGGTGGAAAACTTATGGGGGAAAAAAGAAAAAGAGGAAGGAATGGCCAGAAAAAAAATGTGTGTGGTGCTGATGCTGGGTGGTGGAAGGGGATTGGGCTGGAGGCTAATGGTTCAGGAATTATTTATCATATGTAAGCTATGTATCCTGAAGATACTTTTTCACCTCCTTCCAAGATACCGATGTAGTGTGAGCAGTCTATGGAATATTTTGCACCTTTTAATCTAGCATGCTTTCTATTACGTCTGGCAATTATGTTGTTAATCAAAACGGTACATCAACCTTGGCAATACTTTTTAAAGAAAAGACAATTTGAGCTAATATATACTGCAATCATTTTATCTAGCTAATTTGAGTTTATGTTTATTCATATTCTGAGATTTATTATTCTTTGCCAGAGCATTTCCAAAAATGATAGCTATTGTGGAGGTTGGCGCGAAGGTGGGATAAAGGCTTTTCTATTGTTTCTTTTTGTTCTCAGGCGTTAGGTAAATTACAGCTTCTCACTTCTGCAGTGAGAAAAGGCTTCAAAGTTATTTAAAACATTGCATGAGAATATCTGTGCATCATATTTAAGATTCAGGGGGAGCTGGCTAAAATAACAGGTCAAAACTGAGAAATGCATCTTCACTGTCTGCATAACAGTGAGTAAGTAGTATTTGAGACTTTAACCACTTATGGTGTAAAAGAGTAAAAGAAAGAACTATCATGATCTGCAGATATATAATAATATAAATTGAATGTCACGGACTAGATGTGGACTGTTGAACAGGCTTTAGCTTAGCTGGTAAGCAAAGCTGTAATCTCTACAGCAACTTTAAAAATTACTCCTGTGAAGTGATTCTTAGAAACTGTACATACAAGTGCTAACTTTTGAAAAACTTTTTCTCTTGCTCCTCTATTAGTAGATCAATATTTACAGCATGTACAACTTAAGTAATATATGCAAATTATTCTCTTTTAGCTCCCATTTGCTGAATGTGTGAAGCATCTTTAGGCATCGTGTAAGACTAACAAATTATAGTGGAGCTCAGTAAAATGAATACCTGCTAAAGCAAAGTGTCCTTCGTGAGATGTTTGCTTGTGGGAGATGTCAAAAAACTTAAAGATAAGAACTAGCGAGTAGATATATGAAGAAGCAAGCTCCCAGTTACAGCAACAAGGTGATATTTTTGCCATGCAGAAGTATAAAATACTGAGTCTGCTTTTGAAAGGTTTTCTCCATCTTTGGATGACAAAACATCCACACAAGCTTAAAAATATTTTGATCTTTATTTTTGAAGTGGTCATTTAAAATGTACTTCTGGTCTTTTGTTTTATGTTAAGTTCACGAAGTTAACTGCACTAACCGGTTGCATCTCATGAGGAAATTGTGTGAGTCGTGTGATTTCACATATCCTACAAGATTTTGAGGGATAATATATTCTGCCACTCAAAATTTATTGAATAAAAGTCAAGTTTTAACTGGGATCCAAGATTCAGGCTACAGTGTTCTTCATAAATATATTAATTAATACTTACTACAGGGTTTTTATTGGCTAGCAACTTTCTCAGTAACAAATGAAAATATACTGCACCCATCAGTATACTGCCTTTGAAGTTTGTTTTTTTTTTTTTATCACCGTGAATTTAGGGAATCTAACAAACCTTTTTTTTCCCATTTTCTCAGGGAGGCTCAAATAGTAAAGAAAATGCATATAGGGAAAACATAACAGCCTCATGTATTACTTTGTTGTAGGACATCTCTTAATTGACAATGAGGGTTCCAGTTTTAGAGTAGGTAGCAAATGTTTCTAGCATTGATGAGTTTTCGAGTTTAGTTTCTTCTGTGTCTGTTTTTCTCCCAGTTCACAAGCAGTCTTACTGCATGTCTGTGGATACAGCTGTCTGTAGATACAACACAGTTCTGTAACCACACAGACTTTGACTGAAATAGTGAACAGCAGTCATACACCCTTACCAGACAGATCTTGTTCAATTGAGTTATCTATCATCTATCTATATTAGTCTGTATTTCAAAGCCAGCATTCCTCACAAAAGGGCACTTAAAAATCTTCTACTCTAAGCATGTATTTAAGCCATTGCTGAGCATATGTTTACATTCTTTCTTGGACAGAAATCTTTGTAGCAGCAGAGGTGATGGTTTTGTTCTCTTTTTTAAGTTGTGAACACCTGCCTATTAGGAAATGAATGGAGACCATCAACTCATTTCACAAAGGCCAGCAAACAGCTGTCAGGTGGCAGTGGTATAAACTTTAAAACAGTAATAAAAATTCCTGTGAAACTGCCCAGAAACTATGGTTCTGAAGGGGGGGAAGAAAGGTTATATGAGCAGTAGTGTTGGAAAAGAAGCAGCTGTGTCAGCAGGAAAAACAGAGCATTGAACGCGAATGATTTGAGCAGTAAGACAGTGCAAAGAGAATATACTTACAGATAACGTATTAAATGAGCTTTTCTTTGCACCTCCAATGTAGAGAGCTGCTTTTTTCAATTGTGAGAATTTTTAAAAATCTTTGTTATGTTGTATAGGATATGTGCTGCTCTAACCATGTTTGCTTGAAGTCCTCTGTCATTTAGGACAGAGTTTAGGAGAGAAGTTTCTTCTAGTGTCTTTGAACAGATTGAAGCCTTCAAAGGAACCATACAGAGAAAATGAAATAAAAATACTAATAGCAGGCACTGTCTCTAGTATTAGTATGTAGTTCTTGGCAGCAGATGATTCATTAAGCTTAAAAGCATTGGTGTTTGAAAAGCAAAGTGGCTGTACTTTATTTAGGTTCACTTTGTTCTCTTTCACAGGACTACATGGTACACTATAGTGCTACTACCATCAGAGAAAGTCTTTTACAATTTTAAATGTGATACTATGTAGTTAAAGTTATTAAGAAGTTCGGATGCAGGGGAAAAAGGTGGTATGTCCCATCTGCAGAATCGTATGTTGTGTTAGTTTGCAAGAAGAGCTGACATTTTTGCACACACAAATACTATAAAATAGCACCTCAGTGCATTCTTTTAAAGCTTATATAAGAAAGAGAAAGCTATTATTAGTTTCACAGTTTTCTCTATATTTTAAGCTTATACTAAAAATAGCCTGTTCTGGTTCCGACACGATCCTGATGACTGTGTGATATATAATTATGTTTATTGGCATAATTTCTTACCTTTTCTTAATCGTTGTCCATCTTATGTGTCATCATGCAAATTAAAATTGTCTCTAAACTGAACAATTTATGATAGAAGGGACAGGGTATGTCAACCTAATTAAATTGCTTTATTTTCTTTTGCCTAATAGCAATCTTTGCCTTTGCTTTTGTGGTTCTGTACCCCTTGAACCTGTGGCTCTTTGCGCTCTGATTTCAGATATAGGAATCATATAAACATATCACCATCAATCATCAGAGGATAATTAACTTATTCACAGGATTATTTTTTTCCTGCCTTCTACAATGAGGTATTAGAACTTTTCAGGTTTAGTTGAATGACACTGAAAATCAACTTTACTTAATATCAGATTTTTGGCAGAACTGAATAATCTGGATAAAAATTTTTCAAAGAACACTTTAGGCTTAATAAATGAATAAAGGCAGGGACCTTTCTTCTGTATCTGCATAATTGCCTTGACAGCCTTTGCTGAAGGACTCCAATGAAAGATGAAGGAACATGGCTATAGACAGCAGGACTTAAAGGTGCTTCAGGAACATGCTTAATCTTTTTGTGAGTACTTAGAAAGATTCAGTAGTTGTTTCTCACAAAGATAGAGAGAATTTCTGATGTTTAGTTAGCATTTGTGTACTGTCCTTCAAATTGACTATTTCTCCTACTGTTCCTACTAGATTTTATGGTTTTTGTTTTTGTGAAGGTGTAAAATCACTCTCTAATGATTTGTTTTCTGCGAGATATTTGTTTGTTTCTCTGGTGGACAGTATTATCAACATTAAGCATGTTTAGTAATTAGAGATGTTTATAGATAGTCTCAGAGGGCTAAGCAACACATCTAAAAATATTTTAGAAGTGGTTTCATTAGAACTTTGCTGTACAAGTGTTATCAATAAACTTTTCATTTATTCAGCTCTTTCTGAAAATGCTGCATTATGATAAAATGATTTCAAAGAACAAAGGCTTATCGAAGATTCCCTGTAAGATTTATCCAAGCTTCCCTTAGACTAATTATTTAGAAATACTAAGCTAGATGATCAGCACTACCTCAAGGGCATCTCTGGCAAACTTGTGTTATTGAAATGTAGAACCAAATAAAGACAAGATATGTGTAACAAGAAAACCATAAGTAACATAAGCAAGTTGTTTTAGCTCCTCATTAAAGGTTATAGATGTTATGAACTTGTGTGAATAGCAGTCAGGATTTTAGCAACACCTTGTGCTGAGACGGATGGGATGACCTTTGCTCATGACAGCTGAGATTTCCATCTGGCCTTGGCTGGTTTCCCATGTCAAAATCTTACAACTTAACCACTTCATCACACAGTAGAGCTCAACTGTTACCTTGTTCTCTACAGCACTCACATGATTTAAGTGCACAGATCGTACGGCATGCTACAAAGCCCACCAGTACCCATCTTTCCACATACATTCGGAAGGAACCTCAAGAAGGTGATTTCTGTAACACAGATAAAAGCTGTAGAAAAGATGATAAGCACCCATTTCTCTTGTATTGCTTATAGGCAGGTGTCTAATGTGAAGTGCTTGTATCAACAGTATGCCTTTGGATTTGTTAAACAATGATTTTTTTTGTTCAGCCAACAATTCTCAAAGGGTGAGTTAAAATTCTTAAAGCAAAGGAGCAATAGAATAGAAATTAGTTCTTCTCTTAATCACTAAAATGATGTTACTTGAATTGCAGTATTTACACTAGTTGCTGACTAGTAAGACCATCTGAAATACTCTCATCTATTCTGTTCTTCAATTATATCTCAGTGCTTTTTCAGACTCTTAAGTTCTTTAGCTGGCAATTTTTCAATTAAGATGTGAAACATTCCTTTTTTTTGCTACAGAGATTTAATTAAAATTCTTTGGAATATTATAGGTGCTGGGTGTGTGCCTGTTGCAGGTCAGGGAAATTAAACTATTGCTGCTTGTTCTGTCATTTGGAGAAAATTCAGTTAATTATTTTTGAAACGTGGGAAGTGTCTTCGGAATCTCATGGATACAGCTCTAGTTACTTTGTTATTGCAAGATATTCCTAACAGTCTCCTTGTTCTTGAATAATGGAAGGTATCTGTTTTAAAGCTTGCCAGTAAGAATGTGATTTTGTAGGACGTTTATTTACTTTTTTATGGGATTATGAAAGTATGTTGTGTTCTGGCATTTTTCAGTTATTAATTTTCATAAAACTCATATTTAATGTAAAGGTTGTATAACGATCAGGTGAACAGGACAGCCTTTCTACCTTCTCATTTCTCTGGTCTTACAGTGGTGTTGCAGTAAAGGCTGTATGATCCCAAATACCTCCAAATATAATGTCCACAGTCTGCTTCTCCAATGGTAGGATACCGTTTTTAAATTTAAGACATGAGAATGCAAAAGGAAGAAATATGGAAATTGTTCACTTAGTCTGTGCAGGTTCATAGCAAAGTAAGAAAATTCTCGTTGATGGAAAGCCCTATTATATATTGGCATTATTTTATTATAATGGAATATTGAGCCTTCACCTCAATGTGACCTATTTCTATCCAGAGTTATATGGGTTGAAAATTTGCTGTATGTCAGATTGTGTTCTATGGTAAATGACTCAGACCCTTGATTCCTGAAGAGTCTTACTGTTATGAAATAAAAAGAATCCAGAGAATAACAAAGATGAGATTTTAAAAGCCATCAAAAATCAAATCAGTGAAGAAAGTGGAAGAAGCACTTATCTTCTGAACTGCTCCTGAACCCAGTACAGTGATTGATGAACCTGTATGTTAAACATCTGTTAAAATCATGTCTATACTTAGCCTTTAATATGCATTTCTGGAAAATAGTAACTAGGGGACTGTGTTTTTAACTGTATTATTATAGATTATTGGATTAATGCAGTAATGGATTGGTTTTATAAGCACATCTTACATTTATGAATTTAACAATTAAGATGGGTAATATTTAGTAAATAAAGTGAAAGGCAGTTGTACTTTTGCTGTACTGACTCAACTTTATTTTTCCAAATAATGAATTTACTTTACAAAGGCATCAGTATTTGAGAAAAATGTATTCCATCCTTTTTCAACGCACTTGAAGTGCAGATTTCATTTTTGAATATTTAATAATCCATTTTCCATATACATTTAGCAATTACCAGTTCATGTGTAACATTTTAGTTGTGACTGTGGAGCAGAACTTGTACTTTTTCATCATGGCTGCTAACCTCAGCTTCTGTGTAAAGTATTCTAACAACACTGAATTGTAATCTTAAATACAGTGTACCAGTTTTTCTTAAAAACAAAAACAAATAGATGAAGGGACAGATGCAAAATCCAGATCTGTCACTGACATTGTGACTGAAATAAAGAACTTCTTGAAAATGCAAATAATAACTTTTGTGTTCTGCTTCAGTAGTGAGATAGAAAAATTTTTGAAAGTTGGTCACAAGAACAGCGATGCTGACTTGTGCAAAGGGAAGCACCAGGCTTTCTATTGTCAGTCACTTTTTCACATTCTGTGCTTTGCTCTCCTCTAGAAAACCTACTGTGGTATTAGTGAAATAGTATTTCAATTTATAGTCCCCTATTTTCTTTTACTCCTGGCGAGGAATTTAAAGATGTGGCCACCAGAATAGTCAGAGCTATCTTTGTTTACATGAAATTTGAAAGCATAGAGCAAAAGGCAATCTGACCACTCAGAAGTTGTAACAAGAACAGTTAGTGGCACAGTGCTGGTGAAAGGGTGAAAGTGAACAGATACCTGTACAAATTACAATGGAGATGATATTGTACTTTGAGGGACAGTGCAGGGTTCTAGTGTGAAAGGACCTGTGGCCTAAGTGAGAACTGCTACAGCACTTCCTCCCTTGCAGTTGACATGTGAGGGCTGCAGTCACCCAGTTCATCACTCAGGTAAGTTGGCATTCCATTGCCTATGTCTGTTAATGCAATTGCGTTCATCTTTTTTACTTCCATTATTTCTTCTATTCTGTGTGATAAAAGCATTACCTTCTTCTGCTTTTTGCAAAGCTGTGGCAAAACAATAAAGCTGTTAATATTACCAGGTGATCTTCATCTAGGTTGCTTAATAAACTTTCAGTAAATTTGGTTTCTTAAATAACTTTGAAGCTAAAATGCCACCTAGCTGCTTCAGTAGACTGACATGTGCATAACAAAATGTTTAAGTATCAAATATAAAATGAGCAAATGATAATTTGATTCAACTTGGATGGATTGACAAGATTAATAAATGACGAAATAAGTTATAATTAAGTGAAATTATTTCCAGACTTCATTAGCTGCATTTAATTTCTCTTCATTTTCAAATTGCTCTAAGCTTTTACTTATTTCCCCTTTTGAAGAGTAGAATATTTTATAAGAAGATCATAAACTTAAGAATTCCTAATTCAAATCTCAGATGGATCTCCATTTGCTGAACACAGCTCAGTTTTGCTGTGAAATTGGGTCATTTGAAAATTTTTATTTACAAACTGTATGAAAGTTACTACATGCCAACTAGAAGCATTCCTTATTTTTGCTTCAGAATTTTGTAGTTAAAGAATTCCATGAAGAATATTTTCTTTAATTATTATTTAGTAGACAGTGTAGCTAGTTGTGTGCATGAGGGAGAAGCCAATTCTGGGGAACAAAGAAAAAATCATAGACATGATCTGTGCCAAAATAAATTCTTGCAGTTCCCCAGCATTCTTCTGCTCCTTAGCTTTATTTGTGTAAGCCTGCTCTGGGAACGCCTCTGGAAGTCCCAAATTCAGGCTGCAGTGGCCTAGGATTTGAAATGGAGAGGGAGGGGAAAAGAAGGGGATTACTGCATAAACACCTTATATTAATATCTTGGGACTAAAAGTAAGTGTCACCTGAAGTAATTGGTTTGGTTTAAAGTCCCAATTAGTCTGTCTAGATTTTATTGACATACCTGTGGTCATAGTTCTGAGATTAGAATGCATTTAGAACATGCTATGAGATGTATTTCATCTATTTGGATGAAAACATAGATGGCAAAAGCAAAGGAGTTAAAGCAAACTTGCAGATCTGCACGTACATGTTCTCAGAATCTATGCAGTTTATCATCTGTTCCATTGGAAAGTGAAAAGTAGCTGTATCACATTAAGCTGTTTCAACTCGAGCAGTTGTCAGTAGGATCGAGCTGCAAAATGCCTGTGTAGATTTAGAAGAGAGAAAGAGAGACTACAGTAAAATGTTGATAATACTTACAGAGTGCAGGAGCTGATAGAAACCCAGGTGAGTCTGGACCTTGGTGAATTTGAGGGTGTGTGTTCAGAAACAGCTTCTGTAATTCTTTTAATGGAACGTGTAGCATCTAGTATCACTGTAGCTAGCTAAAACCAAACTACGTGGTCATGGAGAGCCATGTAGAGCTCAAAGCAGAATGGGTACACTTGTTATTTTCTACGTAGTTTTGGAGATATATGTATTCCAAATTTTCCAAGGTTAATATACCAAAATTTTACTATCTAGCAGTTTCACAGGTGCATCTTGAGATGAATAAATTATGAATATGAATAATAGAATAAATGTGTGAGAGAGTGATTAAAAAATTAAATTGATCTGAGCCTTGAAGCGGACTGCTCTGCTTTGTGTTTCTAACAAGAGTTTTTTTTTTTAATTTCCTCCTGACACTCCAGGTTAATTTTTTTGCTGGTAATTAACTTGAAAGTTAAATGTCCAACCTAAGTATGTATGTATAATTACTCGGCTAGTTACCTGTTCTAAGCAGATAATTTTTTGTGTGACTATTACAGTTACTATATATTAACTCTTCTACATGCCATGTACATGTTGTAAGTCCATTCCTCCCAGATATTAAAATGTGTGTTGCTTTTTTTTCCTCATACCATGAAGTGACAAGTATCTCGTGCAGGACCATGTTTATAACATGTAAGATTAATCGGAGATTATTTATTGTTTTTCCATTATTAATATGAGACCACATAGATTTTGTTGAATGTTAATGTTCTCTTAGAAGTGATGGATGCGTTCAACACTTCAGGGAGAGATACAGCGTTGAAATGTGAGCTGTATTTTTGTTTGCGAGAGGAAGGCTACCCCTGTCTACATGCAGAGCTTTCTAAGATACTGTCACTTCTTCAATGGAACACTTTCTCTGGAAATAACAGAAAGACTGCCTCTTCAGCAAATGGAGCCAGAATATTACCACATTACCACAACATTCAGATGAATTTCTAGCTTTTCTTTTCCCATGATGCACGTGTTAGTGGGCTGCTTTCAACAAGAAAGAAAGAGTCAATACAGAAGGACTGTTAATACAGTCTTTATTTACCAAACATATTTTCCACTGGTAAAACACTGTACAGAGTTATGATTCCAACACTTGCTTACGTTTGCAAAGTACAACAGCTTCTAATCTTAAGGAAAACAAACAAATAAAGGCTGCCATTTTCAAGTATTGTTTTCAACCATAGTAACTTGGAACAGTAGATGTAGTTAATTTGTATCAGTAGGATTTTTCAGTTTGGCTGTTCAGAAATATGAAGATACTGTGAGTGTAATTGAAGTGCTCTAAGTCTGCAAAGGATAACATAATGTAAAGGTATTTTAGCCTGGAAGAGAGTGAAGAGAGAGAAGAGAGAAGATATGCAGGGGCTATTGCTTTTTAGTTTAAACAACATTCTTGTTCTGTGAAATAATGGAATTTTAGTCTCCCACATGGAATTATATTGCCCAGCATGATAACTGTTTAATTTCCGTTCCACTCTTTCTTACCTTGTTTCATCCTGCAGGCTCTTCAGAATAATAAAATAACATAAATCAAAAACAATGCAATAACAACGAGAAGAATTTCTTGTGCATCGTTTTGTTCATGTTACTTTTGTTTAAAAATATGAAATGTTTTTCATGTGTGTATCTGTAATTCACTTTTTCCAAGTGAATTATTCAGGACATAATTAAATTCCCCAAATT
This sequence comes from Lagopus leucura, assembly GCF_019238085.1. Classification (NCBI taxonomy): domain Eukaryota; kingdom Metazoa; phylum Chordata; class Aves; order Galliformes; family Phasianidae; genus Lagopus; species Lagopus leucura. Next base: position 5,176,040 of record NW_024962270.1, read on the forward strand.
CTTTGAGTATTGTTCTAGTAATAGCAAAATTAAAAAGATGCTCCTGTACTGCTTTCGTAGTGCCTTCAGTACTCATTTTTTGTTAAGCTGCAGATGACAGTTTTAAAGAATAGCATTTGTAAAGCAAAAGTATACAGGCAGTCTCTTAAGGCTTCCCTTGATTTCCACTAAGCTTTCTAACATATCCACGTTGTGCCTGTTTAAGGATTAGTATTTTAAGAATCAAAAGCATTAATACATATCAGTATTTAATGGACAGTAAAGTCAATTTTCTGTCACAGAGCATGAATTAACATTATAATACTGTAGCACTTAGAAGTCACTAGTGGTATCTTTGTCTAATGAGTATCTTATATGGATTTCTCCATTACAATTTGGCATGTAGTGTTGCCTAAATGTGTGTAGTTTACTCAGCCAATGGAAGAATGGCAGAAGTTGGTAAACCGTTCTCGCCTGTTATCCCAGTGCTTGAGACCTTGAGTCTGTATTTCATTTGAAACCGAGCTTCTCTATAATTCTTACTACCATTACTTCATTTGTTTCTTATTTATCTAATGAAGATATCTGCCAATTTACTCTTCTTTAATGGAAAAATATCATAGATGTTTTAGCATCTTGGGTGTCATGGAATAGAAGTGAGCACTTTTGCCAGCTTCATAAACTTTTATCACTTGTATGTTGTTGAACACTAACAGTGTTTCCATAGATTGGAGGTTTTGAGACTGGCAGACAGCTACTCTTATGAGCAGGAAGCTGAAAAGGGGAAAACAAAAAAGTTACATTTGCCAAAATATGGCCATATGCTTTTGAGTAAATTAATATTGTTTATTGCATGGTTCCGTAAGTAATAAGAAACCTTGGGACTTCATATAAGTGCTGTGTGTTTATTCTCACGTCTACCTCTGTCTCTTTGGGAGAGATACACGTACAGCTATAAAACATTCATTGTTGAGATGATTTTAAAATTCATTATCTTACTGAATTCTATGTCTGGCTTGCCATGTTTTATGGTATTTAGAATGAGCTGGAAGTTTCATGAGTTGCTCTGACTAGCAAAATAGATACCAGCATTTATAACTGCTAAAGTGAGCACTGTGTCTTTTTGTATCTGAGACAGGTAGGTGTACCCGTTTGTAAGGTTGGCTTAGCATTTTCACTTTACTGATTCTATTTTGTCAGTTCATCTTTTCCTTTCAGTCTCTTCCAAGAGATTATAAACACTGATTAAATTTATTGACTAATTGCAGCCTCCAAGTAGGCTAGGTCCACTTCCAGAAAGGCATCAAAATGAATGGGTATTCTTTTAGATGATCTCTGAACTCAGAGTTTTGCAATAATTTGAAACTAACTGTATGACTTTAGGCTCCTGCTGTCTAGACCATGAAGGCTGTCATGACCTTGACAGTGCCAAGAAAAGAATTCAGTGTTCCCTATTTTTTCTAAGCTTGTGGACACAAGTGTGCATTAAATAACATTGTCATGCAGCAATAGGTAATTCTTGTTTATTGGTTACCACTTTTTTTTCCACTCGTAAGTATTTTGGATGCAGTAGTCATGGAGTTAGTTTTCACACTCATATTTTTCTGACTTAAAATTTAATAGAGGAATATAAAGAATTTCATGAAGTGGAAAAATATTTTTATTCGTTATATCTTTTGATTTATGACGACATAGAAAGGCACCCATTATTTCCTCTGAACTTCCTTGACAGTTTTTAAAGCAGCAAGGCACTCCAAGCTGCATTGGCAGCATGCCACTGAAAGGAAGCTCACTAGGAAGATGACATGCTTCACATGACCTGCTAAGGCATTCCCCAGTAACATGCTGCTCAAAGGGAGCAGCTACCTTCTTCAGAATGCCATTAAGGTAGATGTTCTTGCCCAGGCTAAAGTTCAGAATTTGTTTTGTAACTCTGGATTGCATAACACCTTATTGCCAAGGTTTTCTGACTGTGTTATTAGCACAAGGGATCATTTCTAGAACGTCGGGGAGTAACTGCTTCTTCAGCTCTCCATTTGCAAAGAAGAAATTAAGCTGTTGCATCTCTCCCTGTTTCTGCTTTTTTATTTTCTCCTGTCACCCTCTCTTGTGCAAGAATACTACAGTTTTGTACAAAGGGAAGAGAGAGGAAGGATGAGACCTACGAGGTACAAGAGAGGCAGGGAAGAGTTTTTGGCACACTGTCTTCATCATCATTCCCCATCTCCTTTCCCACCTCCCATGACAGTGAGCTATGAATGAAGGCAATCCTTGCACCCTATGTCCTTTAGGAGCAGTTCAGCTGGGGCATGGACATGAGGCACCTGGTCCTGTGACTGCCCTCCTACCTGAGATCAGAAAGTGAAGTTCAGAAATAAGAATTGTTTCTGATAGTAGTGCTCTTGTTGAAGGCTAAATTACCTCATTACTTAAGAGTAAACGGTGATGAATTTGTGATAATATTTACATTATAGGTTTGTTGTGCTTCTGTGGGCTACAGATATGTTAAAATATTCTGATCAACAATTATACTAATAAAAAAAGATCATGTTTCGATGTAGTCTGTAAAATCTAGAGAAATGCTAGCTATGACTTGCTGTACTATAACAGGAGAAAATGTCTTGATAAAATGATTGCTTAAGCATTATACAGCAGAGAGTAAATGCACTGCCTTCTAATTTTTAAATACTTTATGCTGCACATCAGATTAACATTGGTGGCTTTTCTCATCACACCACATTTATCACATTTGAGGCGTGGTTTTAAAAGCCCCTCTGGAGAAAATGTAATTTGTCTTCTTGTTGCCTGCATCTTCCACTAAACTCTCATTATTTATAAAATTGTATAGGGTCTTTCTCCAAAAACAACATCGATCTTTCATTATAGGGTGCCAGCACTTTGATTCATGATCTGAGATGTAATATCTCTAGCTGCTGGTATGATCCCGTGCATCGTGACTAGCTTGATACCTATGCAAGGTGGCAGATGAGAAGACAATCACTGAAGGAATGTTAGTTAGCCTGTAATTATTACTTCATGAAAATATTTTACTGGAATTTTTTTTGCTTTTTTGTTTTTATAGAACTACTAATTTCTCATTAGTGTAAATGCAGAAAGAACCAACTTGGTATTTTTTAGGAAGTTTTAGCCAAAACAAGTTATCAGACTTTACTGAGTATGTTTTATTTGTGTTGATTTAGATACAATTGTAACTTGTCTGAAATATATCACTGAAGTTTTTTAAAAGAAACTGATGCTGAGGAAAACTACCTTTTTAAGGGAAAATGTCTAATCTTCATGAAGATTTGGATTGTTTGATCACATTTTCTGAATTGTTTCCAGCGTAATTGGGGTAAAATGAAAAAGAAAGGAGGCTGTGGAATGGGAGTAATAATGCAAGAGTTTCGTAATTACTTTTGATTATTTCAATTACGTCATTTATAGTATTAACTAGATATTTTCTTTGCATATGCATCTATGAACACATAAAGCTCATGGTTTGAGGAAAACAAAATCATACTAAATGAGGGTGAAGATTGGGATTTCCATCCTTTATTGTTTGTTGGTTTGGTTAAAAAACTTTCTACAGTGCTTGGAAAAGCATTTGCTGGGGAGAATTTAATGATCTGATTTAGTTGGTGATGGGCATTTTATTTTTATTATAACTGCATCACAGTGGAAACCATCTCTTTGTACTGTGCTTTTAAAAACTTTTTTATTCATTAGCGTGGTGTTGGTTCATATTAAAAAAATAAAAAATAAAAACACAGAAGAAAAAAACCCACCTCATCTTACCATTTAATTGGGAAGAAGAAAAAATGAAGGAACATGTGTATCTTTTGAAAAGTCAATGGATCCCTGTATGCTAGATGTTTTATTTCTACCTTAACGTAGTCTGTATGTGGAGCAGTGAGTGTAGGCATGCTTTCGTCCTTCTCAGTATTTCCCATTTTAGTAGGATGACATGCCTGCTGATAGAGAGTGATTCCTACCCAGGATGACTTTTAGTGATGATTGGTTTCTCTGTAATGTTATCAAAGACAGTCAGTATGATCCTGTAACAGAACGGATTTTATAAAAATAATATGTTTGTGATATGGGTCTGAAATACAGAGAATTATTAACCAGAGGTTTAACAGAAATAGTGTAATAACGATTGTAGACCAATGGTAAGCATTTAAAGCTTTGGGAAGCATGATAACTCTGCTTTAAGAAGAGTAGAAGTTGTTCTTTTGTCTGGACATCCGGAGAGTTATATCAGAGAGGCAGCTTGAGATTTTTCCAAGTAGATAAACAGACTAATGCATGCAACAAAATGTAAAGCAAATCAAAGATGATTTGAGCTGACATTACTACACAGGACTGAGAATTTTGAGCGTTTGAGTCTTATAAAGCAGAGAATGTGTTTGAGAGATTACCCTGAGCCAGGGTACAAGGAAAAAGTAGGGATGTCTCATGGATTTGTATTCATTACCCTCAGGAAACTGGTCTGTGAATGCTTGGAGACTATCTGTGGAGGGTAGGAACACAAAAGTTAATAATAAGATATCATGAAAAAGAAAGAGGCTGATGGATGTCAGAAGTGGCTGACAGGTCAGTTAGGATGAAACAAGTATTGATTCAGAGCTGTAACCAGTGCAATGTAATTAGAGAGTTTGTTGAAAGAAGTGTCAGTGCGGTACAGGGAGCAGACGCAGAGCTGAAGCCGGTCTGGAATGGAACTGGAGAGTTTGCTCCCAGAGAGCAATTTTAAATGGTTCATTCAATGAACAGAGAGGATAAAAGGAAAAAAATAAAACGGAGTGGTTGCTGGAAAAGTGTGTGGGAAAGACAAATCACAATACAGACAGTTCTGTATGAGATGGGAGCAAGAAAAAGCAATCTAACTTTTAAATTGCAAAAATACCAATTCCTGCACTGCTTTCAGGAATTTAGATTTTTCAGATTGGGGACCTACAGAAATAACTGATTTTGTGCCAAGACTATGATGGTATGTAGTGCAATGCAGCTTTTCTTTTGCAAAATAAGCTCATATCACTACTCTTAGGCATTTCTATCTTATCTTCTGTTTTCGTCACTGTTTGGGGTAACTTTCATGTCTTCATTAATGCTTCAAACATAAGTCCAGCTAGTGGTTAATTGGAACTGTTAGTATACTTTGTCATCTACTGTAGTTAATTTTATACAGCTTAGTTGTAAAACTCACACTTCTATTTCAGTGCATAAGATTTATATTTTCCATGAAGAATTTTTACTACAAAGTTAACTCCACATTTGCTTCAGCATTCTATAGACTTAAGATGTTAGTTTTGAATTTACTTGATGCAAGGATATTTGTATTTCTTCTGAAGTTTTTGCATTGTATTACCACATTTTAATAAGAAAGAACAGATGAATACCTTTGTGAAGTGCTTACTGAATCTGATTACTATTAAAAAGAAACATGATCAGTGATATTTCCATTAAGTTTATAAATGATTTGAAAAGTAAATGGAGAAGTTTCTGTATTTTGTCCATTGATAAGTCTTTACTGATCCTTACTTAAGGGGAGAAAAAAAAAATTAAAAAAAAATTATGAAGAGGGCAGACACTGGAAGAGGTAGCCCAGAGACTCGTGCAGTCTTCTTTCTTGTAGGCCTCGAGATAGGACTATGTAAAGCCCTGAGCAACTTAATCTGACCATGAATCAAAATCGCTTGGAGTAGGAGATTGGTGTAGATGATTCCTGAGGTCTCATGCACTTTGGATTAGCCTGTGGTCCTGTTTTTGTTCCAGTGTTCTTGTTTTGAAAATATTGTCAATTGAAATAAATTTTTCTTTGAATTTCAGTAGGTTTTTGTTTGACTTTAATATATTGGGGATCTCACTGAAATCACTGTAGATTATATAAAGGTGAGGAAGATGTGCCTACATAGTACTGTCACACATTTACACAAATTAAAAGGATTGATTTTGCATGCCATCTTTGATGGATTGTAAGTCTAATTTTAGCACTATGGCCTTCTTAAAAATGTTTGGCTCAAATACAGTTAATAGGTTCAAAATGTTTACTATCAATTGGATTATCCTTGGTTTTTCTGTCTTCATCCTTGCTTTTGCAATAAAGTAGTGCATAAGCCTAAATTAGTAATGGTTGTTATTAATTCTCTCTTTAAATCCCTTGGCATCCTCTCTGGTCCCATTTAATAAAAACTGCAATACTTGAACAGTAAATATTGTGTAAAAGTTTCATATTTGAAATGAATTTCCTCCAGGCAAATAACAGAAGTAAGATGATATTTTGCAGTGCTGTGTATTAAAATAAATATTCAGTTAGAATAGAAACATTTTCTTAGAAGTAGAGCCAAAGAATGTGAAACAGAGCTTTAATTTGATTAAACTTTGTATTTTGAAGTACATTACATTTACCCATGTTTACCTATCCCATTTTCAGAGAATGAGATGAGTTGCATCTGCTCCAGAGTTACATTTATAGTATGAAATTAAAGTTCCAGTATGGGTCTAAACAATCCTTTGCTGTTTATAATGATGATATTTCAGAAGCTGGTGTATCCAGGATAATAAAGACATGGAGAGACAGGAGGGAAGTAAATGTCTGATTTCTGAGCAAAGGTAGTGTCTCCATTTTTGTTTTGATTTCATCTCTAAATTGTGCTTAATGTCTTTAATCCACTGGAAAAATAATGACCTGTTTAAAAAAAAAAAAAGAGATGAACTTGATTCATTTAGGTTCTAGATATTAAAAAAAAAATCTCCTCTAGAGTCTCAAAATAAAAGCAATGGAGCAATGTAAAGTTTGCTAGGACAGTAAGCTTGTAAAGAGAATTTCTTTAACTGCTCATAATTGCATGCATTTAACAGCTTTCAGTTGTGCTTCAGAAACAATTTTATAGTCTTTTCTATTACTAGAGCTTGGTCAAGAATCCTTGAGAGATTCTTTAGAAATACCTGTGTGGCAGAAATATTTCATCTACATTGCAATGTGCTGTTGAAATCCTTCACAAGTTTGGCTATAATTCTTTACAAGTAATAGTCAACTACTTCCAATTTTCTTTTGCACAGTTACAAAATCTCTCGGGAATCAAAGGTTGTGTTTCAGAATACTTAGTGTTTTCCAGCCTCTGTGAATATTTAAAGTGTATTGCTTGGTGGAGATTTTAATATCATTCCAAAATATTTTGAAAAGATTCAAATGCCTGAACACAGCTGCTAACATCTCATTAAAAATTGTGAGACCTGGGCTATGTAAACATTTATTTGCTACAAGACTTGCTTCTCTCCCACCTCTCTCCACCTACGTTTTCCATAAAGGAGTGCGCACCAGAAATAAGTTCCAGCAGCACTGAGGAAATGGTTCTCAGCTATTATTAGGCAGCAACATTTTAGTATTTGATTACAAAAGAAAATAGGGATACAGTTACAAGATGAGGTTGCTCTGGATTTTGTCTAAAAACAGAATGTTGTTTAGTGGCACGTGCTGAGCTGGCCTGTCAGTGACTTCAGCCTCCTCATGTCTTCTGCTTTCATCTGTCATCAAAATTCCAAAATACTAATCCAGTTCTTTCAGAAAAAGCAAACCTAGAAAGTGTCAGCTGAAAGAACGACACATGCTTTATTTCTGTTCTTTTTCCCGTGTACCAATTACTACACTTAAATCCCTGCATCATTTTAAATGTCTTAAATACTATACTAAATATTCCGTATTTTATATAGTTACTAATTTGAAGTGAAATTCTTCAGTTATTTATTATGAAGGCAAATGAAATTTGCCTTTTTGTCCATTATTACTTTATGATACGGTGACAATGTCTGTACAGAATTTTCTTAATTTTTCCCATTATAACTCCAGTTTTCCAGATATTTGTGAAGGTACAGTCATTCAGATATAGGCTACCTGCTTTATATAAGAATGTTCTGGCACAAAACACCATAAACACAAAATGGAACCTCTGTTTTCTTCTTTAATTTCCTGAATAATCCACTATTGGAATTTGTAGTACATAATCTCTCAGATATTTTCTTCTGCTTCTCGAGTATGAGATGCAACATAAAGTCAGTTTTTTGTTTCTTTTAACTGCTATGAATTATGTTCAGTATGTGCCTCTGTAGGAGGTCTCTGAAGAAGGTACTGGAGCAAAAGAAATGTATCAGTCCTGCATCGTTGGTGGTTGACTGCGCAGGATCATTTTGTTAAGATTAATGGTGCCACAGAATCCCCCTTTGCCCTTTATTTGGTCATTTAGTTACATGTGTAGCACTCTGGGAAAAGGCAGTGACAGTCATGACTGGAGAATGCTTTTTAAGGTCAACCCTCTTGTCATTCATGGAATCCTGCTCTGCCTGCATGGAGCTGCTGAGATCTGAAGGGCATTAATTCCTATTGCCAATTTAGCCACCTGAATATACAAATAGATGGAGAGCCAGAGCAGTTGGGTTCTGTATTCCATTGTCACATCAGTGCATGAGTGCTGCTATAAACAGGAAACAGCAGTGTTAATAGAAACTAGTTTCTTCTGGTGCAGTACTTGCTGTAGCAGTATCAGGTATGCTTCTTGGAAGTTACTGATCTTCACAGGAGAAACGGTCATCTAAGTTGCAAAGAAATTGTGGAAGTGTTTAGAAAAGAAAAAAGTCTGTTATTGATTACAGTAGTTTTTATTAGAATATTTGAAACAATAAAAATATTGTAAAGGCCATATATGATGCTGTTGAGGAAAGAAACTTATTTAATTCTGCATTGTAATTTATTGATGCAGAATGGTAATTTTCAAAACTAATTTATTTAAAATTCAATAATAGAATACGAGCAACTTTTCTCTATTTTTTCTCCTTTTTTGTATATTGAAAGGTGGAGAGAAGAAAATCTGAACCTGAACCCTGGTGACTTTTACTAACTTGATTAAGCATTCAGTGACATTCACAATGCTCTACATGCGTGAATTTTTGATTTAGGTACTGATTATTCTAGAAAAATAAGTAGCTTTCATTTGAAATATGCTCAACATGAAGCATGCATTTTAGAAAGGAATGTTAATTTTAGATGGTGCCATTCTCACTCTACTATCAAGGGTCCTAAAAATTTGAAATTCGTTTTCACATTTTCTGTTTATATTCTGTTTGTTTTGAAGAGAACCACTGGCAAACAAGAAGAAAAAGAATAACAACAGAATACTTATTGTCTTTGTGCTGTTTTTCACTTGTGTTCTACTTTAAAACAGTATTATTTATGGGTATTTGAAAATTGCAGTTGTTAAGGAAGAGATGAAGTTCCAAGAGCTGTAGCATAAAGCTGGATATAAGAAGGTGAGACCAGATCAACAAAGCATATTTGTCTTTTGGCCTCATTGTTTTAACATATTACATACATTTCCTAATACATTCTATGTCTATTTTCATACCTGTCCAGATTGTAAGTCTCTTAGTTGAATATTAGATCTATAATCTACAGTACCAACAGTGGTATTACTGATTCTGAATGTGTACCAGCCATTCGTGCCTAGGCACTGGGTGTAGTGGAAATCCAATAGCATGGGGTCCAGCCATTCTGGAAGGTTTCTGTGTGCTGAAGCAGGCACACACAGCATACAGAAACCTGGGTGTTACGTTACAGTTGCCCATTTGGACACTAACTGCTTTTATGATATAAGCATGAGTGACAGAAATGTCTTAACAAAGCATGCTGTGTGAGCAGGCAGCTGGATGCTGGGCCCTGCATTATCAGGCTGCAGCTAACAGATTCAGCTGGAAAATTTCTCAAATAGGAATTTAAGCAATTTTTGAGTGAATTTACACAGAAGAACATCTTTGCAACTGTGATTTATTGCCAAAATATTTCTGGTGACATTGATCAGTACTGCTGATTTATGAAGGAGTGTGGAGATTTACATTTCAAATGTCTGATTTATAGAACATGCAACTTACAGGACAAGCAACTGATTTATTATGATGCTGCATTACAATTAAGCCAGTGTTGCTATTACAAACTCCTGATTCCAGAGATTTATAACTTCCTTAAAGCATTGCTGTAATTGAAAGTGTTTTCCTTCTGTCTTTTCTGTGGCCATTTCTGAAAGCCTGAGAAGGGCAAAAGAGTCACTTCAGCATAAGAATCATTGTGCATACAGGATTAAGACTATTTTGAGGTTTAAAATGTTGAAGATGCTTAAGGTAGGATATTCCAGAAGAGTTTATGCTTCTATTCAAGTTGTATCTCCAAAGACCTGGTAATAACTGTAGACCAAAGTCCAAAAAGTAGGATTTTCATCCTTTAATGTCTTTATGAATCCCCTAAAAATGCAGCCTTAATCAACCTTGAGGAGTGCTAAATTTGCAGAAAATGCTGCTACATAGTCGTTATCTTGAATTGCCATGCTTTTGCTTCTGCATTAAGCTCATTTCAGTGTATTCCATGTGTACTTCCATGTCTCTGCAGAATTCCATCCATGCTACAAAACTTTAATGGGGTTGCTCAGCAGTGGTTGTATTATTTGGAAGTCATTGAAGTGTTGATTACTCCCCAGTCCATTGAAAAACTGTAGGCAGCAGATAGTCAAGAACATGATCCTGAATGTAGTTCTTAAGGGAGTATGTGACTTTACCTCTATGCCTATGTGGTTATAATTCTGGCATTAATGGTCGTATTTGAAATTTAATCCTAGACGCTGGCAAATAAACAGTGGCCAGAGTGTCTAGCCAAATTGATGAAAACAAATGGCATATCTGTTCGTAGAGACAAAAATCCTCCCCTTTGCTCGTGTCTTATCCCTGAGAGTAATTGTGAGAAGGTGGTAAAAATCTTGCAAGGGACAAAGATGAGAATATATTAGCCTGTCCCTCCCCCTTTAATTGATCTTATTTGCTTGGCAAGGTTGCAGGTGGGGCTGATATGGACTCATTTGAAAAACATGGAAGAAAATTATGTAATGTACAAAGAAGTTTAATGAAGATGGTTGTTAGTTGGATTATGTATTTGGTGAAGGTAATGAATATCTAATTCAAAAGTTTGAGAAAGAACAGTAGAAATTTATCCTTTTTGTTTGTTTATTTAGTATTTTAGTAACTATCAGCTATAAATCAGTTATATTAGTTTCTCACATTAGGATTTGAGAGGATAGTTACTGAGATGAACATCCAAACCAGACAAATACATTAATACAATTAATTCTGTTGTGAATTTGGCGTGCCTGCTTGCTGGAGGCAATGAGGCCAACAGATTGCTTCAGGTAACATCAATAAACCCAGTAGCTCATTTGTTCTTGGCAGTGCAGGCTGAGAATAGGTGCCACGTTGCCATAGGAGGTTCAACAACAGCGTTTTTGTTGTTGAAATCATTAGCCCAGTGAAATAAATTAATTGATTGAAGCACAGTAGGGAAACTTTACATTTCTCAAAAATGTCAAAAAAAGTGTCTTAAATATTAGGATTTATCAGAAAAGAAATAAAAAGAATGAAACACAGAACATTATTAAGTTCTGTAAATCTGTGGGGTACTTACATTTTGAATACTTAATGTATTAACTTTGTTTCTACCATTTGAAAAAGACCATGGTATAATAAAAGGTGAGCTGAAAATGATGTTGAAGTGTATGGAAAGACTTCCACTCAGGGACTACTGAAACTCAGCAGGATGCTTCAGGAGATGTAGTTTCTCTGTCTGCTTTTCATAATCAGTAGAGTACATATTTCACTGAAACTTTACTTATGTAGACTATTATCAAATTTAAATTTTGGGATAAGAATTTGTAGGTCTTCAATTATTCTTCAGGATTTATGTTATTTCTTTGTTAGTTGCTATTTTCTATCACCCAGATGGAATTTAAATATGTCTTACTTGCTCTTTTTAAACGGAAGTATGATGTCACTTTCTAAAGCATACTTAATAATGGATGCTTTGTGCCAAAACACAACTGTACATTGATATGATTGCATAGACACATCACTTTGAAAAAATATACGTTACAATTTTAAGATTCAATCACAAAGACTGGAATGGTTATTGCAAAATGCTGCGAAATGCATGCAGAAAAGCATTTTACATTCCGTACTTCATTTATATTGATCCTTGTAGGCATCATTGAATCCTATTCTTTGCCATAGAATTGTCTTTCACGAGAACTTGATGGGTTGGCAGAAAAATCACTGGAGAATGTGAGGATTTGGAAATCCTTTTTCACTTAGGTCTTGCACAGAAATAATTTGGAATGACTCTTCTGAGCTGTGGCTTGGCAGCATAGGTAGGGTTTTCAGCAATCTTTCCCAGAGTCTCCTAGGCAAAGTGAAATGTAGTCTTCACTTTGTACTACCACTTTCTTAAGATTGATTACTGTGTTCAAAGCAATACCAGTAATGAAGTGAACCTCTGGATAAAGCTTAAAAATTCAGTTGCCTCATTCCATTTTTGTCATGAAAATTACTGTTCAGAGTTGATTTCTTTAACATTTCTAGTGGAGGTCACAAGAATGACAGTTGTAATGAAGTCTATTAATAAAGAATCAAGTATGCAGCTCCTATTTGACATCTCTTTTATTTGATTCCATACTGTAATAATGTACCAGCTTGGATTATGTCAACCAATTAAAGCCAAGATTCTGACTAACTTTGAACCCATTTGCTCATGACATCAAAATTCTCTTTCCTGAATCAAAAGAAAGTCACATTTGTGGAAAGGTGAGTTAAAATAATATTTTACAGTCATTTAGGAGTGAATAATTATTCTAGTGCCTTGACTTTCCATTTCACTTCATACAGGTTATAACCTCCTTTTTCTCATTCCTTTTGTAGCTCTCTTAGTGCCTGAACGTGTGCATAGCAATCTTACCGAGAAAGGATAGTACTACTTTATTAAAAGTTCAAGTTAATTGTTGAAACTTGTCTAATTTATGCACGTTTATAACTATTATACTATGTGCTTTTTACTAAAAAATAATAAGTGGAGCAGTACTGGAAATTTAACTTTCTATCCATTCACACTGTTGATAAAAAGAAAATCCCTTAAAGTGCATAATAATTCATTGTGAAGAGATTGTAAATGGTAATTTGCAAATCTACTGTAAATTGTAGATAGAGGTTTTTTTTCTTATTCTCTAATGTTATTTATTCCACTAATCAAACCATCTGATGAATCTGTGCACATTTTAGATTTGATAATGAATTGTTAATCCCAGAGCAGACTGTGGTTGAAATGCCATTTCTGCCAGTAGTATTCAGTGTGGATTATGTGCTGCAGTCCAGTTTGTTGGAACTGGGAGGTAAGCTGTCTGTAAAAGAAGCAGTGAAGCGGAGTTTCTCAGCTGTTAATGATGGTGAAAATACCCAAAGAAAAAAAAAATGCAACAAAATTATAGGATTTCTCTTTTTGTTTTATAATTGCCAATCAAGGACAAAATTTCCCCATTTCTGTTTGATAAAAATAAATAATAATTTTAGATTCTTCTGTTTATAGATTTTCTATGTACTATACTACAACTCATACCTAAATCTATAGTTATTAAAATAAGGGAGATACAAAATTTATTATATGCCTTCCAAATGTTAGAATTTTCCACAACTAAATGTATCTGAGTTAAGTATCAACAGTACAGTTTTGTTGAGAGCATGCATTGCATACGTAAGTTTGTATGGTATATCGTTACATGAACCTATTTTTCATGTAAGAACTCATCTTTGTAAGCAAATCTGAAATGGTTTCATAACATTTGAGACTAGTTGTCATGGAAACACAAAGCTCAGTGATGTTTTTCAATAGTGCTGATTGGTTAGAAAAAATATTTTGACACCATATTATTTTCATCTTGAAAACTTGGTTAAAAAACATCTTAACATTGTTGTGTAAAGTCAAGAACATAACACAGGAGAGGCAGTCATTTAACACAGCTGCCATGATAATATATTACCAACTTACTACAATTTTTAAATGGTTTATTGTTGCTATGGCATCAGATAACAGGAAAACCCACCATGACTGCCAGAATACTTACTGCAAAACAATGTAACTTGCTTATTTTTGTTGAAGAACTGTTTTACATCTGCCCCACTTTTCAGACATTTCATGTTGTGTTCATCTTCCACATACCAGGTTATAATAGATCTAGTGGAAAGGTAGTCTTTAAATTTTCGTTCTTATTCAGTATTTTTAATACAATTGTTTACATTATTTTACTTCAATTTCTTTATAGAGAACTGCTAAGTATGTTAAAATTACCAAATTTACTTTCTTGTCAAAATACAGTCAAGACATGTACCTACAGAAAATCCTTGCAGGTCTGTTTTCCAGTTTTGTTCTTCAGCATTTTATGCTTGATGTAAATGACTTCAACTCCACTGACCTAATAAAATCATTTTGAATTATAGTAGGTAGAAATTGTGCTGAGATTGATAGAGCTTGAAATTTGACTGTTGTCCGTTGAAGCCATGGTGCATATAGCATGCATTTCTCTGAAGAAATGCAATGTAAATATCTGAAAATTAGAAAGAACATGGAAAGATGTCGCAGTTTTCTCTAGAAAAGATCTAGACAGTTCACATTCCAATAACCCAGAAGGTGTCAGTAATCAGAATAAAAACAGTTAGCTCTGAGATTTGTTTTATTTGCGTTCAAGATTTAGATATAAAAGTTACAGCATGGCATTTTATATAGTGAATTAGCTTTATCCCAGTTGTACAGGCAGTAATGCTGCAACAGAACCACCTGGATGCTGAGGCTGTATATCAGAGTTCAGCTCGGAGGTGGCTCCTACCACATTGTGTGCCTGCAGGATCACAGAACTGCATTGCAGTCCTTCTCAGCAAAGATTCTATTGCACTGGAAATGAAGGCCACCACCATATTGTACTGAAATTGGTTTCTGCATCTAGAAAGTGCCCCTCTGTGGTCTGTTTGACAATAAGTCAGGTTTGAAAATGCATTTCACTGTGATTATTTTTTCAGGGATTCATGGGGAGTCCCTGAAAGATGTTGCTCAGGGCCAGTTATTTTTTTCCAATTAACTGATAATCCAAAGAAGTATGTCTTTAGATTCAAAGGCTTTTACTAGGAATTTTTTTAGGATATTGTCTGTGAAGACAGAGAAGGTGAGATATTTGATAGAAGTCAGTGTTTTCACAATATCCTACTTAGCCTTAAGAAATACTTCATGCTTAGGAAATACTTCATGTTCTCACTTACGACTTTTCCATGTAGAGTAAGAAGAAGCAGTGTTGGGTATAAGTTTCATTATTTATAAAAACCAAAGTACTTGACCTCTTGTGGATGTACAAGAACAGCTGAAGTTGGCTGAGGTTACCTAATATGATGTTATAAACTCTCCAATCTAAATTTTTTCACCTGCACATCTCCCTTGACATATTATTAATGTACTGTCTTGTAATGTAAAATATTGCCAAGTCTGAGGCCTGTTCCTTCAGATGAGTTCTTTTGAGATTTTCTTCTGATCTTTGTGTGATTTCTGTCATGCTCTGATATATAATTATAAGACTAACATCTTTGAAACTTAAAGCATTTGGCTTGCTGTTAAACTTGCACAATAAAGAAGTGAAAGAAATGTGGAAGATGAAATAAAATCTCAAAGTAGGTTCTTATCTAGTTCAATAATCTATTTTTAATTATTATTTACCGTTCTGAAGAGCTAAATTTAAAGGAAAGATAGAAATTTGAAGTTCACGTGTCACAAAGGACTGAGCTCTATAGAAATAATGGAGTAGGAAAGTTAGCTGGACATGAATTAAAAAAAAAAAAAAAGCTTTTTCACTTTGCTCAGCAAACATTCTTTAGCTTCCTTTTAGTACAGCAGGCTTTCGATTCGTCTTTCACATTAGCAGCTGAAGATAGATTTTGCTGTAGGGCTTTTGTACTTGCTTCTATCAAGGCTGTTATTTGTCTCATGATTATAAACTCTCATTAGGAGAGATTGTATTTAATACATTGCACTACCTACTAGAGACAGGTCTTCAACATTTGTGACTTTTTCACAGAGAAGTAGTTGTAATAAATCATGTATGGAAAATACAGTAAGTTATACAAAAGTTTGCAGAATCACACTGGATAAACTCTGCAGTGATCCAGAGTCATTTGCAATCAGGCATCATCAGTAAGTGCTGTTGTCTCACTTCTCTCTTCACAGGTTCTCTCTTTTACATGTATTTGTCTTTCATGCACAGAATGTTTACCAGGAGAGAAAGTAATGAATATTTAGTCTGTTAATGCATTATAGGATAATAAAAAGCAAATACTGAATTTTTCATAGAAGTTCTAATTTTTGAAAGAGCTCAAACTTAGGAAACAACAAATCCTTTTTATTGACTTTATTAGTAAAAAGCATTTGAATGCATAAATCATACTTTTTTATTTTATAATATGGAATTAGGAAAAAAAACAAAACAAAACAAAAAAAAAAAAAAACAGGGCACGTATGAAACAATTAGTTAAAAAACTCCGTAAGTTATTTTTTCCCAGGGTATTAAAGATATAGTAGAAACAGTTGCTTGCAATTTTTTGACAGCTTTATGTAGAAGTGTTATAACAGTTAATCACCTTTTACCTATGAAATGCTATCAAATGCAGAAATATTTTATATTAGGATAGCTTGATATCCATCTCCAAATTCAAGTTATTAAAGAAAAGAAAAAAAAATGATTTGTGCAAGAAAGGTTGAATGATTACTGAGGAGATAGTTTGCTTCTAGGGAGACTTATGAGGCTTGACAACATGTTTGATGAGTCAGTAAATGGTTGGAACTTACGAAGGTAATGTGCTGTGCTGGAAGAAGAATGCAAACAAATGTGAGAAGGGACGACCAACTGTGTATATCTCCTAAGTTAAAAACTACTGGATCAGTACTCTTGGGAAACAGCCAGTGTGGAAAGATTGGAGAACATGGCTTTCCTTTTTTTTTTTTTTTTTTTTCCTTGAAGATAGTTAAGATACATCTGAATAGTAGAATATTGCTTTCAGTACTAAACCATCTGGAGAACATTCTTTCACAGGAACTATAATTATTTTTATGATGTTTGACATCAAACCTTTTTGGCTTTTTTTTTATTGTTTCCTTCTTGCCTTTACTATTTTTTTCTTGAAGTTTGTAATCTGTTATGAATCCTTTACACTCAGAATGGCGTAGATTTCCCTGTAAACAGGAAATTCAAACAATACGGAAATATCTTCTAAAAAAATAATATTTAAGCAAGAAGTAAATGGTATAGTTTTCAGAAAATGGACTTTGCATTGAATTTTCTCTAGCATTTTTAGAAGATGTGTGAATGCAATTAAATTGCTGTTATCAGTTAGTAAGATTTCATAGCACTATTTAAAACTATATGCATTCCACATAGTCACAGGAAAAAAAAAATGATACAGTTCAGTAAATAACAGGGAAAAAATACCAAGTGACATACTGTACAGAAATATTGGATATATTCCTGTATTTCTATAACTACAACTAAATTCAGGTTGTCATTTTCACAGAAAGGAACAGCTCACCATGTTGAAAATGGAAAAATAAAAGCCGTTTCAAGAAACACTATCCAATCTTTTATCTCCAGCAAAAAGAAGCACTTTTTGTAGAAACATATTTTCTTCTTAGTTATTTCTCTTAATTCCCAGACTTAAGACAATGTTACTGGGTAAGCTTCATGTCTGTTAGTTGGGGCTGAATCTTTACTTGCTTTATATAAGACTTTGAAGTCACTGGAAGTGGAGTCTTCCATCAGCTTAAGTTCTAACCTGGTTTTTGGAGTTATGTTTGTCTTATGACCTACTGCAAAGTCAAAAGTATTGAGTTACAAGCGAGGCAAATCTGTGGAACTTCTCAGAAGTTTAGAGTTGTGCATATTTTTCTGTGTTTTATCCTGAAGAGTCTCAACTGCCAGTTTTGACAGTCCCAGATGTCGTTATGGCTAACTGCATAGCTGTGAATAATTTTTTTCCTGCTGCACTGTATTTCGCTAATTCTCTTTCTCGCTATTTTTGTGATTAAAGCTCAGCAATTAAAATTCACAACCATGCTTTTTTTGTATGGTCTCCTATTCCTTTAAACCCAAAAAAAAAAGAGAGAGAGAAAAAAAAAAAGGAAATTATCATCATAAAAAATAACAATAAGAATGTAATTAGAGCCATAATTCCAGTGCGTGCTAGAACTGCTCTTGATGGTCTTAAATTTTTATTTTTCATGCATAAAAGGTGGAAGACCAAGCAAATAAGCTTAAATAAAGGTTCTGCTGAAACTTCTAAAACCATGATCAGTTCTTCAAATTCAGTGTATTTGTGGGAGTGACATTCACACTTCTGTAGAGGACAAGATGATGTCTGTTAAAGGACTTTGTGGAAGTAATTAGCACCAGAGCTAATGTGGTTTTCTTTCTCACAAGGGGTACAAACTTTGTGTGCTTCATTTTAATATCTGTGAATTGGAGAATTATGAGACATTTGAAGCTTTAAAAATATTGTCACATATCTGGAAATGGAAATAGTCTTAGACTGAGCATTGACTGATGTACGGTGTGAAAGCGTTAGTTGCAATTTGGTGATCTTTCACAGCATCACCAAAAGAGGGATTTTTAATTCTCATGTTAAAATCTTATTTGGATTCAGATAAAAATGAACACCAGCTGCATGGATGCATAAGTTATTTGGGTGATTAAATAACAACAAATGTAGTAATTGGGTGTATGAATAGGAATGAATTGTTTATTGGAGTTGCTCTTTTACTGGCTTAGTAAGTAGGGAAAAGATATATTTAAAAAAGATACGTTCCTCTTAAAGCATTTAACATTTTTATGTTATTTTGTATCTGCATGAAAACGCGTTTGGTATTTCTGAAGTGGCTTCCTAAAATGAGAGACGTGGAGCCTCCCTTCTTGGCCTGGCAGATTAACGGTCTGCCTCATACTCAGTAAAGCGAGTCTGGGACACAGAAAATATCTTTCCAAGGAGAAAAAACAGAGGTTTAAAATGTTTTGTTGCTGATCTTTTTAGATCTATACATTTTTCTCCTGGAATCACTGTAGTATTTTACTTTCAGTCCGTTATGCTTGTAACAAAAATTTCACTTCACTGAAAAACACCGAAGCAAAAGTGACCAATGATCTCATTTAAGTGTGAGTGGGGCTGATCAACCTCAAGTTTCCAGTAGAAATCAAGCGCCCTTGCAACTCCCACCAGTATTTTGTCTGCACAACAGAGGAGCTTTCTAATTTCTATTGTCTTAATATTCCTGTATATTTAATTAACATCCTTTGAAAAAATTTACATCTGGCACAGTGTGATAGTGGGTATTTAAAAACTGATATCCATATATTGAGAGCATTAGGGAACAGTTTTTGGATTCAATCTACACAAAAAAAGTAATTACATGGATCACTGATTAGGGAGTCTCGCTGACAAAGCTGATGATTATTCTGAAGAAGGTGATTTGATCACCAAGTCTTCTCCTTGTGTTTACAAGCAGGATGTGTTTATACACAGTCTCTGCTAATGTTGAAAGCTCACTCCTGAGCAAATTGCAGGCCAGGTAAAAGCAAACTGAAATCTCTGTTGTCTTAGTGAAGATGATTAGATTTCACAAAGTCAGTCACCCATAGATATTTTAGAGTAATGCCATGGTGGAACTTTGTATAAGGGGGATTGTTTCTACTGAAGAAGCTTTAGGAGTTGTTGGTAGTAAGGAAATCGTGTTCTTAGTAGCTAGAACACAGAATGCCAGTTTCCACTAAAGACATGGTGGGTAGCTGGTGTTTGTTATTCGTGACACAGGAGTCTAGAAAAACTAAACTGCTTCTGGAAGATACGGCAGTTTTAACAAAGTTTTCTGTTCCAGCATGTCTTGTTCTCAAACTGAATAGGCAAGCAGACTTTCCAGAATTTCCTTCTGTGGCCTTTTGAATTCACTACATCTCTTACCATGTATGAATAATTTACGTTTTTTAGAACATAGTCATTCTATTCTGCACTTCATCCTTTTGAAAAGCCTAAAGAAATGACTAGAAACAGACAGCATGTTTCTCACCTCTTCCTGCCTCGTCAATTTCATTTAAAGTTTTTCTGTAATCTGCAGTAAAGGTGATGAATCTGCTTGCACTGTACGAACTCCATAAAGCACAATTAAGACTCCGAAGATACTTACATCTCTAACATACAAATTACAGGGAGTGCTCTTAGAATACCTTGCAGTAATAGATGGTGTTGGTTGTTAAAGTAACCTGCTTTTCCATGGAGCTGAGTGTTGTGTGCAGTTGTGTTGCTGAGTCCCTGGCACATCTCTGCATCCACATCCCTGCAGAGGTACAGAACTCAGTTTGCTGAACAACCCCCCTTGCTAACACAACCTCTTACACAGGAGAATGAAACCAACTCTGGATCATCTCATGAATAACATATATGTCATATGAATGAGTCATACTCATTTCTGGAACTGTGAAGATAGGTGCCAGATTCCTCACCAGTAAAACAGGAGATTCTGAATTGATTTGCTTCTTGAGGAATGAAACAGTATAGCTACAGTGGCTATACTGTATTCAGGAAATCCTGAAATACAGTGAAATTCATTCTACTCTGACAGTGTTTTTACTTCATGTTTGTATCTCGATAAGAGATAAGATCTGGGAACATCTCTGCCCACTTAAGCTGCATTATTCTGGCAGTTTAGGAAGGAAAACAAAACAAACAAACAAACAAACAAAAACCAACAAAAAACAGAAAAACAACCCACTTTAATTATAATTTCAAATAGATCGTAATTCAGACCCTCATATTCCTCAACCAAAAATTCTATTCTGATTCCCAGATGCAAAGATGATCTTTCCTAGAAAAGTTGGTTTTATTGGTGCCATGATACACACAGCATTACTGCGCTGATGACTGCTTAAAGACTGCAAAGAAGGCTCAAAAATCTAGAATTATATGCAATTAAATAGAATGTAAAATCAAAATTGTATTGACCATCCTTTCTGCGTCACAACAGTCCATCAGAACATAGAAGAGCATTGGAATAATAGAAAATCCACTTGCTTTTTTCTGTGTCATGTCTCTCAGTTAATGTCTGTCAAATACCCGAGAAATGCTTTTACAGATTTTTGTTTGTTGGTTTTATGCAAGCAATTTGCAGAGCTCTTTTCAGATACCTACCTACTGCACAAAAACTTTCTGGACGCAAAGCTGAAAGAAATAATGTGAAGAATATTTCTTAGTCTGAGTTTTTTCAAATGTTCTGTATTTGGTGATCTGATGTCTACAGAGAAATGGGCTTTAAAAAAAAAAAAACAAATCCTTTTTTCCCCCTTCATTTTTTTTCCCTACAGTTTTTCTAGTGCCCTCCAGTGGCAGGTTGATTACTCTTGTGTCTGAGTTTAGTGTATAAATATTGCATAATGCTATTTTTCCTTGCACTGAGATTTAAAAAGGATGCAGTCTTTCATAGTTTCTGGTTTCAGTAGTCATTTATCTACCATCGTTTCTTTGTTTCTATGAGTTGGAATGGTTGAGTAAGCAAAATGAAAATCATGGTTTTTCTGCACCATAATGACCCCCTCTAGAATGAGTCTTCTCATCTGGATCAGAGCACAAATGTGGGCCTTTTTGTTTAGCTGAGTTAATCCATGGTATCTAGGAATGGTATTCATTCTAGTAAAAGTATCTGAAGGAATAGAATGCCAGTGCTAACTGTTAGTATGCTGCCAATCTTTATGCAGGTTATTGGCATGTTCAGAGGACAAGGGAATCTTGTTTACTGATTAAGTTCGGTTAGAATTTCAAAATTGCATCAGGTTGGATTCATACATACTCAGGGCACCCATAAATCCACAGAAATAGAGAAATACACAAATGCTCTATGGGCAAGTTGTTAGACTCTCAGTGAATCAAAAATGAAGGATTTTTCAGCCAAGTTCTTAAAACAAATAAGTTATTTAATTAAACCGTGACCAACAGTTGATTGTTCTGTCTGCAGATGAAGCCAGTTAGTCATTCCTGATCTGGTGAGCAATGAAAGACGGTAGCACTCTGGAAGAAGTGAAAGGCAGTCTGCTTCCTAAGAGCACAGAAACACTTGTGAGTCACAGGACTGAAATTTGGCCCTTTAGCACTGAGAGGAGCATCTTCTCTGCCAGATACAAATTAACGTTTCTTGCTTGCTTTGAATTTATTCTAATGTGAGACAGAGGCATGTCTCCAATGACTCCATGATCATTTACTTGATTACTTACTTGGTGACTGTGACAGTTGTGATCCAAACCCAACCTTCACCTGCTCTTTACCTTCCATATAATTCTACCTGTATCTCCAAGCTGTATCTGCCATTTTATCACTATCTGACAACATGGATAGCTTGCACTTGCAGGTAAACAGACTGCTGTGTTTTGGGTAAAATGATGCTGGGCCTATTTTGGATTGTCTGAAATTCAGCTGGAGTTGTGCCGACTTAAAGTTGGGGAAGATGTGCTGAATATTGACTCAGTTACCCAGGAGATCAACTCTTCATTCTTATGGGACAGTTTGTCAAGAATGGATTTGGACCATGTCTATCATGTTATAACACTGCTATGTAAAAAAAAAAAAACAAAAAAACAACAACAACAACAACAACAAAAAAAACAAAACAAAATCCACCACCACCAACAAAAAAAGAGCTGATTGGCTTAAAGCAAATGAAAGTAAGAAAACTAACTAAAATAAATAATTATAAAAATACTTATTTTGTAGGAGAATGTCAGAAGTAATTATGCTGAGTGAAAGTTAAAAACAAACAAACACACTAGTAGAGCTAATGTAGCTATTAGAATCAATGTGTTTATGCCCAGATGAACAGCTGTCCAAAAAATTTAGTTGCATTTATGAATAGCACATGAATTTAGTGACAGCTGGTAATTCTGTTACGCTTAGCAAACCTACAGGCAAAGGATAACCACAACAAAACAGTTTTTAAGGAATGATTGCACAAAAAAACACTTTTATATAAGAAAGACGCACATCCACGTGTACATGTGTGCACACGTGTGTGAGGTAAAGGAATGCATCAGTGAGGGTGCATTTTGCAGATGTAGTCTCTAAATAACTAAATGTGTTTTCAGAGAAGAGGAAAGAGTGAGGTAGGTAAGATACAACACAGAAAACTTCCCTTAATGAATGAACAAAAAGTAGATGAGAAGTAGGATGGTCTGCAGTGTTTGCCTCCAGCGTGCTTGAGGCATATTTAAGACACTTAAGGCCACATCAGCTTAGGAAATAACATTACTTTGTTCTGTAGTCTTACGAACTAACTTGGCTTCTTGAAAAACTTCCACAGCTTTTGATCTCCTTTTTTTCTTCTCCTCATGTTCTTCTGCCAAGTAGAAAAAGGGGCAGAATCTGAATGCATAAATGCATGGCTTTTATGTGAACTGCATGTCTAATGAGTTCCCTTTGTACTTGTATAAATTTAAGCAACTCTGACCAAGTTGTTCTTATTAAATCTAGCCTTCTAAAGTGTGTATAATGCCTGAAGTGAGTTCAAGAGGACTAACCTCCCAAATGTAAATGTAGTCATAGGTTAACACATGCAGTGGAAGTTAAGAGTACATGAAGTTGCTCTCGCGGGGTCTTTGCCTTTGACTTCTTAATTTATTTCCTGGAGGATGGGCTACAAATAGAGGATAACATCTATGTTCGTAGGTAGTTAGATTGGATAGAGGGAAAACATGCTTCAGATCTACTAGAAGAAGAAATAAAAAAGCATATGAATGTGGAAAATAAGCAGATAGTTCAATTGTAAATCATCTGACAAACTGACCAAATAAAGTCCTTGTGATAATTGGAGATGTGGTTGGTACAGTATATAGGATTGTTGTAATATCAGAAACCGTTGTGTTTAGCAGAGTTGCTGCATGTGAGAGTTGCTCTGAAAGTAATGCCTCCTATTTTTATTATGTTGGCCCACGATATCAGAGGTGGATGTTGGTGGTGTGGCAGTAAAGATTGAACCTTTCCACCTGTATTCTGTTACATACTGTTGCTGTGTGATAAATGGCAACAGAGGGACACTCTGACAAAATGGCGTCTTATGAAACAAGGGTGTGGAATTGAATTCCTCCATGCAGGAAAAAAAATTGACATTAATTAGCATGTACTGAATGTTTATGGAGATCAAGCAGTATATGTGAGCTGAGATGGTGGGTGGTGTGAGTTGGTGGGTGGTATGTTTCAGCAGTGGCAACCCTGACATGAAAGGCAAGCCATTTTTGCAGACTTGCGCAAGAGCAACATGCAGGCTTTTGATCATTGATGGTGAAAATGCATAGCTAATGGTGGTGACTATTTACTGAAAGAGTAGAGATTTAGACTAGATAAGGTAGAAGAAGTTCTTTACTGTGAGGGTGGTGAGGCATGGGAAGAGTTTGTGAACGCCCTCTCCCTGGAAGCGTTTAAGGCAAGGCTGCATGGGGCTTTGAGCAACGTGGTCTAGAGGGAGATGTCCCTGCTATAGCAGGGGGTTGGAATTAGATGATCTCAAGGGTCCTTTCCGACCCAAACCATTCTATGATTCTGTGATTCTCTGACTATGTTGAAAAATAGTGTTTTGTAGCTTAGAATTTGTTCCATCAAGTAATATTATTGTTCTCTTTGTACCTATTGTAGTTTCCATGGAAATAAATAGGGGGCATTATTATCGGAGTGATCTACGTAATTAACGGTGATTACTGAATTTTAATAGAGGTTGGTCCGACTTGCTAGCCTACTTTAATTTAATTCAATTTTATTTTTAATTGTGGATATTTGAAAAGAAGCTACATTAATGACCTGACTTGGTGCTAAAATTACAGATATTGGGTCACCTAAACTTCAGTATTTTATTTTAAATAATTTCTGACTAAGCTTTTGTTTGTAGTCCAAGAGACGGAGGATGGAAATCCATAGTGTTGTTATTATTTTCTTTATTTTGCATACAAAACAAGCTTGCATTTTCTTAATGACTTTCCATTGTTCCTTCTGATAATTCAATGATTTACTTTCTCTAATAACAAAAGGATGGATTAATTCATATATGTCTTTAAAATGGGAAGCCATTAGTGTGAGAAGATGAAACCTGATAGTATTTTACCTTCTACAACTTGTACTTACAGCAAGATTCATCTGAGGGGAAAAAATATTTCATTTTCTACTTCCAGTGAATGCTTGGAAGTTGGATTAAATGTTTTTGTTGTGAGTCAGAAGTTTTAAGCATATATAAGGTTTGTTTCTGCCTTAATTTCAAGATATTGGTATTTGACATTACTTTGCTGCTGTAGCTTTACTGTGATTCATTTCAACATACTAACATAGTGATACACGCCTGATGTAACAGCATGTGACATATCAAACAACACTGTCAGAGACAAAGAAATTCCATTTTTAATACTGCTGCAAAGAAGCTATAAATTTTTTGGGTTAGTTTTCACTCACAGGTTTGCTAAATTTTTGTCATTTTGATCTAAGTCCAAGGGAAATTCTGAAATATTATGAGCAGAGTCCCCATTTTAAAAGGTAAAAACATGGCTCTGAAACATGATCTGGGTCAGAGCAGCATTTATATACAGCATTTATAATGGACGAAACATAAAGTAAAACTTAGAGTGTTTAAAATATGGTGGTTGTTTTTCTTCTTTTTTTCTTTTTCAAAATGTCACTGGTCTTGTATCAACATAGTTTAGACATGTACTCAACTACAAACCTGAAATAATAGTCCACTTTCAGGGCTTTTGGTTTTCACAGATCAATAGAAGATATAAAATTATCAAATCATGTTCTTGACCTACTAGCCATAGCTTCTTACAGAAACAGAATTGCAGTGCATACAGCATGTGGCGTTCAGATATCCATGCTTAGAACTGGATGTGGTAGCACTGATATTCTTTTGCTTTTCCAGGACTTGTTAGGCTTTCTAGCTTAGTAGTAGCCAAGAATGACTGTCTCGTGGAAAACTGAAGGACTGGGGAGGCCAGTTCAGGCCTGTTATAAACCATCCACTTCAAATTTTCCTCAAGCTCTGATGTTCACATTGTTCTGTATCACAGCATGTTTTATGTTGGTTTGTGATTTTTTTTTCCATATTGCCACAATGTTAATTTTTGACCCTGCAATTCTAGATGTATTTTGAGAAGCAGTGTGAAATGGCACATGCGTTGCCACACTGCAAAAACTGTGCATATGTATTCTCCCTTTTAAAACATAACTGGCACCAAGACTTTTCTTGGGAATTCCGTGATACAATACAACTCTGTGTATTATGTGGGCAATACATAGCTATAGAGCTTGATAAACTAAGCAGCCATAACTGCTGAAATTAAGATTACACAGGCCTGTTAGTCGTAGAATCTGATGAATGTCTTAGAAGTGCAGCCACCTGATTTACAGGAGATCCCACTGCTGACCAAAAGGCTACAGCCAGAAAGATCAACAATAATTTTCTTTTGTGCTTAAAAAGGAGATTAAAATGTCAAAACGTCTCTGGGGTCTTTTCTGTTCAGAGGTGAAGGTGAACCAGTGTAATTCCATTTTTCTGATCTGTGTGTAGTTTAGAAGTATAAATATTTTTTTGAGAATTTGTCTGAAATTCCTTTGTGGCAATGTAACAGAAGGCTAAAAACTTCTTATTAGGGTGAGCTTTTTTGCTTCCCTGTCTTTGGGGGAAAAAAAAAAAAAAAAAAAAAAGTTTTTAAATTTTTGTTGTAGCATGATTGCTGCCCGTGGTGGTTACTCCAGAAAATGAGAAAGCACCATCCTGGAAATGAAACTTTTTTTTTTTTTTTTTTTTTCCCCCTCTTCTGAAATACTGCATAAAATAACAGTCAGTGAATGTTGAGCTTTATTTATTTATTTATGGCTATGATAAATATAATAAAAACAAAAACTGAAAGGCAGTGAAAGAAAGCTAAAAAAAAAATGAAATGGAAGCAGGTAACAGAAACATTTGAAGAACACAAAAGTTACATGTGAGATGCTGTGCTCGGCTGTCCGACAGATACTGGCTACAGAAAATATTGCAGCAATTTAGATCTCACCAGATTGAGTTGAACCAAAATCTGCACAATTATAAACCCTTAGAAGCAGATTCATTGTAGAGTTACTTTTAAAATGTATGAAGCTATTTGATACAGGTTTTGAGCTAATGCCTTCATTTTCCTAGTAGACTTTACCGGATTTTCAGAGACTAATAAGCAGTTTGTTCTAGGAAAACTGCTTGGATCTAGATGGACTTTGTCCTCTTTGTCTCTTATGTATTGATTTTTAACTTTCAGACTGTTGGTAAAAACTAAAATGATCTTGGAGTCATGAGATTTACTGTATTGCAAGGACCAAACAAAACAGATGACTTCAATTTCAGTGCAATTTGAGACTTGGAGGAACCTTCTGTTCAGGTGTCTTTTGCAAAAAACAAAAACCAATAAAAACTGCTGTATGATTTACAGCAGATTTCATTTTATAGGGAAAAATGATAAATATAGTTTGAGTCATTTCTTTGTCATTTGCAATTAATCTTAATTAATCTTATTACATTTTGAACAACAATGCTATCTGAAACCTTTTGGGCATCAAGCTTAGTTTTATGTATTGCACATTATTCTACTATGTAATTTATTTTATGACTTCTAGAATTGACTTTTTGTTACATTCGTCACCTTAAAATTATGTTACAGAAAGGATACTCACTATCTTTTTGTTTGGCAGTTTGGCACCAGTCTCTACTATTTCTCCATACCTGTAACATGATTTCTGTTACTTTGCTGGAGTATCTTGCTGCTTCAGGATACTTTTAAATATATATGAACTTTCCTTGCCAGTTTGGTCAGTGGTAACAAATGACATGACATGAATATCAGCGTTCAAATATCTGTATTCCTAAAATGGCAGTTAAATAATAGAGATATATAAATAATATAAAATAATAGATTACTGGAAAGTAATTGCAGACTTATAATACATATTGATTAAAATTGAAAGAGCTATATTATATAGATATCTGCTTTAAGTCTCCAGATGTGAGATTCTTATTTATTATCATCTTTTCAGCAATAACTTTTTCATCCTAAGTAGACAGTTTTGATTACCCGTTGCTTTTCTGTTTCATATGGTTAAAAAGTCAACCTTTGTTCTATAACTGAAGAAGAAATAACCACCTTCAGAGTGCTAATCAACTGTAGCTTAGAGATCCTATTATCTGTGATGTTTCTACTTCTTCTGGGTAGAGAAATTACACTTACATTTGCTCTTGAAGTGGTAGAAGGAAAGGCTGAGGAAAGAGTATAAGAGTTTCTTCTCATTTCTTCCTCCTCACATTTGCATTAGTTATTGTCACTTCCAAGGTTAGGCTCCTGTTTAGATTGAGACTTGTGTCAATATACGTGCAATCCTCTAAACTCATAGTGGTAGGATACGTTTACTAAAATATACTTAAATCATACTATGCATGACCAATTTTATCTGAGAATTAGATTAATATTACATCTTTTGTGTGAATATTTTTTACGTATATAAAATAAATAACCTAACCTGTTGTGGGTATCCGTGTACTGTTAATTACATAGTGGACTACTTTTTGTTTTGTTTTTTTTTTAAGATATATCCTTGAAGTACTTTCTTAATTCTTAAGAAAGCAGCATTTCCTTTTCATTTTTAGGTTTAAAAAAAAAAAAAAAAAGGAAAAAAAAAAGCTAGATTTCTGTTTGTTTTTTTTTTTTTCTCTCTCTGTTTGCCAGAGAATCATTAGCAGTTGCTGCAAGATTTATATTCCTGGAAATGCCTACAGTAGATCATAGTCTTTAACTACTAAGGATGATGCAGCGAAAAGAGAATGTGTGTTTGGACATGATGAATTGTGTTTGTCTTTCCACTTGGTTTTGAAATATTTATGTATAGTCTTGTGGCATTACATGAGAGAATTTGCATATTATCCACATGTCACGTCACGTTAAAGATGATTTGACCTTAAACTATACTGTTCCAAAAGCATGAATGACAGTATGCTGCTTTGCATATTATTATTTCTATTCACAATTTACTTAATTTGGCTTTTTTTTTTTTCTGTAAGATTCTATTGCCTATTAATATTTCTGTTATCACCTTTTTACTTTACCATACCTCAGATTTATTGGTTATTGATGGATGGCCTGAATAATTTTGTACTTCATTTGCAAACTTTTTATTGAACTGAACATTCTTGGAAAGCTCTTTGCTAGAAACTCCATGTTTTCAGTCATGGTAATGCTGTGTTTTTTAGCATTGCTGGGTTCCAGTACTGGGTTGTTGAAACAATTCTAGTGTTAAATTTTAACAATATAAAACAAAGGTATCTTGTCATAATTAAAATAAATTCCTTTTTAGATTTGTCGTATCTGTTAGGTCCAAGAGACTGAATAAAATGTCTCAACAGTTTTTCCAGGAAGATAATTCACGTGGAGAAAATGATGAAACCAGGGTGATCGGAGTGCATAGGCAATAGAAGCACAGAAGAGGGTTGCACTCAAAGTCCAAGATCTCAAAAAATCTGAGGAAGCTTGAAATATTCTCTGACTTACCTAATGTGAATATTCCCAAGACAGATACTGAAGGAACAGCCTGCAGATCTCTGCGATAAACTAATTCCACAGGCTCTGAGTAGCAGTTGTTTTGATTCCCAATTTTCTCTGGAGCTTCCAATTCTTTTACATTGTGCCCACATGAGTTGGACCTGTCCTGGAGATGCCAGGAGGTCAACAAAAGCGACAAATAAATGTGATCAGTGCCCAAAGTTAAAATTTTGATGGCAGAATGCAGTAGAGAAAGTAGCAAAAATCCTCCTTTTCATCCCCTCCACCGTGGCTTTACTGCTTAGCAGCACACAGGAGATGAGTGCAGCCCAGTGTCTGGTGATTCCTGATAATAGAAGAGAGGCAAAAGTGTCTTTGTTTCTTCAGTATTTATTTTGTAGATCGCTCCATAAAAACGAAACATACAGTTTTTTCTCATTTGCCCTATGTGTATTATTCATTAACCAGAGCTACTACTGATTGTGCTACCAGCTAAGCCGCTCAGTCCTCAAGCTCTGTGGGCCTCACAGAGCTCTCAAGTAGCAAGACTAATTTATTGCGTAGTGATATAACTGATATTTAAAGGTCAGTGTTGGCTCAAATCATCTGTGGCTTTGAGTGCTTAAAAACAATAGCAGTAACATACATGCACTGAAAGAAAATCCCTGGTCTGTTGCTGTATGTCTAAATGATTCAGTTACCAAATTGAAGACACGTCTTTTGGGAGCTGGTATTTCCTTTTTCTCTATAGGCCGAAAAGATTGTCATTTGAGAAACAATTGTGATCTGACATTTCTTTGTGAAAACCCTAACATATATTTTTTTTAATCTGTCTTGTATTAGATCACAATGAATGTTTAAAAAGCTATAGAATTTCTCTAGATAAATGTTATCAATATGAGTTGAGTCAAATATCTGAGAGAGAAAAAAATGATGTAGTCAGGAAGTAATATTCAATTTTTTTTTTAGAAAATATATTTACTTGATTTAAAGTATTTTAAATATTGCAGCAGATATGTCGAAGACATTATTGTACACCATAACCTACAGCAGAACTTTCATCAGTGAGGTCAGTGTAACGCATATGGAAAGATCAGGTTTTCTTGTTGTCTTCATCATTCTTA
Source organism: Lagopus leucura (assembly GCF_019238085.1). Lineage (NCBI taxonomy): Eukaryota > Metazoa > Chordata > Aves > Galliformes > Phasianidae > Lagopus > Lagopus leucura. Next base: position 5,206,647 of record NW_024962270.1, read on the forward strand.
AGTGTACACTGCTTCTTTCCATTACTTGTGTGTATGGATATCAGTTGCAAGAATACAAGACTTCAGTGATATCTTCATTTCTTCTTTTAATTATACTAAAATGACCTGGTTTTGCTGATGCAACTACTAGAAGATGCAACTTTAAATCACTAAACCAATTATGTCTATCAAGGAGCTGAGACAGGAGAAAAACACTGTAGAATATGTGAATGTGTGCATGTTTTCCTCTTTGTGTATAGCTCTGTATAGTCTGGGGAGCTCTGCTGTGTAAAGCCTTATAACCTTCTGATGAGTAGCTGATTAATAAAATGCTATTAGTGTTAACTGCCAGTTGCTGAAAAAATCCATTCTTTTCCACATGTATGGCTTTCATGAACTGGTTCAGGTTAAGGAGTATGTGCCATGCATTTTAATGTATCTGAAGGAAGATGGCTTCAGCTCTGTTTTCTTGCTGTTAAAAGTGTTCAGCTGCTACAAGGAGAAGGAATCTTTTCTGAGCTCTTCGCTTTTTTTTACAGAGCAGTGTGAGATGATTTTTCACAAAGCCCTTTTGTTACGCAATCTGTAAACCAGAATTCATCAGTTTTCTTTGTAGCTCCTGAGCGTCTTTGTCATTCCTTTGGCATTCCACAGCTGAAGTCAATTAGAACCTTCCACTGACTTACCTGGGAGCACAACGGCACTCACAATAAGAATTTCTTCATATTTAGCCTAGAAAGAAAGGATTAAAAGTTTTTCAATTCCATGACTTCCAGTAAATGCTTCAAACCTTTGAAATGTAAATGCAGTCATTTCTTTTTTTTTCTTCACTTTTTGTACCTTATTTATCACAGGCATCTAGAATAATACTAAGCCAAGTGTCTCAGCTAGGCTACAGAATTACCAGTGACTATATTAGGCGTAACACTGGCTGGCAGATGTGTGTAGTTCTCCCTGCTGGCAAATACATCTGGAGAACCATGAGCCTATATGTAGGCATGGAGCTTGAGTTCTCCATGACGCCTGGACTTCTCAGTGTTATGCTTGACACATCAGATACTAGAAATTTACTGTCAAGAATTTCTTAAATGTGTTACTCTGATACTGAGATAAGTGCTGATTTTCTTTGAGTTGTCAAAATGAAATTGCCATAGGCAATTTAGTAATAGCTGGCTGTGTAAACTGAGATACAAGCCTAATGATACTATTGTGCAGGAAAAAGGTTCCATTCCCAATCTTGCATCAAGCTTTTGCTTTTTTTACAGAAGCATGCCTGACTCCACATGGCTCTATGTGAAGAGCTCCTTTATCAGATTAAGGGATAAAACATTTCTCTGAGAGGACAGCTGCTCAGCTGGTATGAATTAGCATAGCTCTGTGGGAGTCGATAGACATATGAAGGATTAAGAACAGCTCAGGGCCTAGCCTAGCATCACTCTAAACATCATTTCTTAACATAAGCCTTAAAACCTTTCCTTAACATAATGCCAGGGAAAATACTAGGTGAAAGTGCAAGTCTGGCAAAAACCTGCTGTCCATTAAGAAAATATCTTACCCTATGGAATGAGCTGTATAAGCTCCTCCAAGCAGCATGATAAATACCACTGGGGAAGCAGATGCTGTCTGCCAAAGGAGAATGTTGTGAATACTTGTATTTCGCGCATTTGGCATTTATTTGGCAAAACGCATGGGTTTTTTTTTTCCCCAGTGAGTTTCATACTGGCATGGTTGCAAACATATCATAAAAACGACTGAGATGTAGTCTGTTACATGTAACAGAGCTTGTCAGTAGCTATGAACACGTGACAGCTTACTCTGCCTAACTGGAGTTTTTTGGGAAGCAAGCTCTGTGCTCTGCAGGTGGCAGAGAAGTGTCACAGGTACCCAGAGACGTTGTGGGGGATCTTCATGGGCCTGGACACTCTGCTCCAGGTGCCTGCTGAGCCATGGGTCCCTTTCCACCTCAGCCATGCTGTCATTCTGTGGCTTTTTAAATTCATCTGTTCAGCACCTTGTATTGGCAGGTATGTTTGAAAGGCTCTCTGATCCTTTGAAACTCACCATTCAAATCTAAGTCCTTACTTACCACGTTTTTCCAAGTTTCAAAAAACACAAAAAAAACCCACAACAAAAACAGACAGAATTCAAGCGGTGACAGGAACATCTCCTATACACATCATGCTTTGTTTACAGCAAACTCATTCAGGCAGATAGCAAGTGCCACTCTATTTTTCACATGCAATGAGTCAAACTGCTTGCAAATAGCACAGTTTCTCACCAAATGAATCCATCTTCTGTTAAAATGTAGGCTTATCATTTTTTCCTTTCTAAGAGCTTGTTATTTTAAACTACCTTGTATATATTTGTATACTTTTGAAATGCCATCAGAAAGATTTCTCAGCGTTTACTGATTTGCAGATACAAGGAGAAGCACATTGCAACGCTGAAGCATGACTTGCCATTTGGACAGCTTTAGTGCATGATAAAATACAAGTTCTGGTTCTTTCTGCCAAGAGCTTGAGATTAATTACGTAAGGATGTATAATAAATAATGACCATTATTTATACTGTAACACTTGCAGTATGCTCTGTATGGAAAAAGAGTGGGGTGATAAGACTGGGGAACAGACAAATAAAGTTTCAGTCTTTGTAATGTTGAATTTTACATTAAAAGCTACAGTGCATCTGGAGTCCAGCATCCTTCTGACATGCTTAGCTTAATTACCTTGACTACATGGAAATTCTCTAAACTACATGGAAATTCTCACAGATTTCATTGATTTTAACACCTTTGTGTCTAAGAAAATATTCTAAAAAATGAAAGCAGGTAAAACATGGGCTAATGGTGATATCGACCTCTGGAGATCAAATATAGTCCCATTTATTTAATCAGAGTAGCAACTAACTTCTTGCAGTTCAATTGGACTGCCTATGAAATGAAAAGAAACAGTGTAAAGGCAGTGGAGTATTTCCCTCTGCAAGTGTATATTATATTTCTTCTGCTTTTTATTTTTTTTTAATCTCTATATTTTTTCTTTTTAACCTTATTGACAAAACCGTGTCTTTCTATATGGAGTATACTGAACATGTTTTAAATCTTAACACCGTGTAAGGAATGACCTCTTTCTATGTGGGAGTAAAATTCTTCCCATAATCCAAGAAAAAGAAGAATGTTTCAAGAAAGTAATGTTTTTCTTCCCTTCTTCATACTTTTAATTTAGATTATGAAAGATCAGCTCCTGTTTTATCTCTGCAGCAGGGGAAGAGAGTGAAAGGAGCATATCCTTTTTTGTGTCAGTTTCTCTCAGCTTATTTGGGTTTAGTTGCTAATATGTAATTTGCTCTCTCTGACAATGTAATTGATGATTACAGTGTCTGCTTCCCTTACTTTGTTGGAGGATCAGAGTTCTCTACTTCAAAAAGACACACATGAGAATCAGGTGCTTTTATATTCACTATTTAGTAAAAATAGGCTCTTTTAAAAAAGGAATTACTTTGTTCTTATGACTTTTGCAATTTGGAAAATAATTTGAATTTAGCATAACCACAGGGCAATATGTTGTCTTATAATTTCAGCAATAATATTGTTTTGAACTGCATTATGAAGATATGACAGTAATTATTCATCAAGATCTCTCTGATAATTATCTTATGAAATTTAATTGCTCTTCAGTAATATAAAAGTAAGGCAGTGTCTTATGTTTATTTTTTGACTTCTTTTTTTTTTGGCAGTTTTGAAAGGAAAGCTATAGGTAAAACTAGGTGAAAGTCCATTTGATTGCTGCCTTTTTTTTTCTTTGAAGTTATCTGATGAAGAAATTATTTTTAAAAAGTGTACTAGGAATAACCATACTGTGGCTGAACAGAGCTTTGTGCAATTTGTCATTAATGCATAAATGAGGGCCTTGGATCTAACACGTGTTGAGGTCAGATATTCATCTGGTATAAATCGGTGTAGTTCAGTATACGTTGGATGTGTATCTGGCTTATTTCCTTCTTTTGTGATTGGTACTTGTGTGGAAGACTGCTACATCACCTCAAATTGCAAGTATACCTTAAATAATTGGGGCAGAAATGGAAGATCTGATAGCATGGGGTTTCAGTGATTGAGTTGAAGTGTGCAGAATTTGTTTCACTTCAGAAGAAAGAGTCCAAGAATATGGCATTTTATTTAAGAAGCCCAACTTAGTGACGCTACTATTATTTTATCAGTGCAAGTTGGAAACTGAAAACAGTGTCACCATTTACTTAAATGAGTAGGTTTCTGTCCTCCTTTACCAATAAACTGTAGGATGTATCTGAAACTTTTTCTTTTCACAAGGGAAGAGGAGCCTTAGCAAACTTCAGATGTTTTTCTTTTTTACTTCTGAAAACAAAAGGAAGCTTCTGAATTCTGAACACCTTCCTACCAAGTATTGGAGATTCTTTTTAGCCTTTTTTTTCCCAGGTATTTTGAAGACGGATAATGCAGATAATAATGCCCTAAATCTTGAAACAAAAGCAGTTAATACACCATGATGACCCTTAACAGTGTTAGCTTCTGAGTTTAGGGATTTGCTTCTGATTTGCTCTGGCTGTATGACTTACACCATAACAACAGGGTACTTACAGAAAGGTTGCTTTAGGGGGAGATGAAATAACCTAATGATAAATGTGGAGGAGTAGTGTGTGGGAAGAACTGGGTTTTAAGTTCTGCTCAGTCTAATTCTAGATACTTAATTAAGTACTTTTGAGTTTAAATCTTAAGTCTTAAAGATGAACATTTTGAACATTTTTTCTTTTTCTAAAAGATACCTCTGTGAACTGTTTTGAGTGTAAGGACACAGCAATTTGGTAAATTTTTATTGAGCTTTATAACAGAAAGTTCTTTTGGCTAAAAAGAATGTGGATAATTTCATACTGTTATTCATCCAGTAGACTTCACTTGCGTTTTTATTAATCGTGAACTTACAATTTAAATTTAAGAACTGGATAAATAAAGGCGTTGTTTAATGTCTATTAATAATTTAATATTTATGTCTTAGAAAGTTTTAATAAGATTTTAGATCACTGCTCTTCAAAGTAGATAACCATATGATTCTTACTGTATGTAAATTTACTGTGATCCCATTTATGTATACAAATAGGAGTTGTTTTCTGACTTCTGAAATCGGTACCAGAAGCTTGACTTCACATAGCCCAGACTGACAAGAGTGTATTTGTATTGCAGAATCGGGTGGATCATGTCCACAGTTGAATGAATAAGCTTTAAATTTAGATTTGCAAGAATATATTGATGCATTTTTATAGCACAGTATAGACTTTGAAAGAGTTTGTGTTGCAAGAAAAGGGCAAAGAAATTTGGCAGAAAATACACACCCTTGCATTCCAGCTTGTCCTCAGATTTTGGAGGGGCTGGAGGTGGCCAAGTTAAGATTCTGAATGATTCCAGTTCGGTGCTGTAAGCCTGCTCATGTTCAATACACGAACTATCACAGTTATGTATTCTCTGACAACATATTGCCTAATTCGTCTAGTTGTGTTTGAATGAGCTCTCATGACCACTCATAAGAAGTTTGGCCATGCTCAATGAGAATTCTCATGACTAGATTATTGAATAGGTAAGTTTATTAAAGCAACAGATGACAGATTGTTTACAATTGCTGGCAATAAATGCACTGTTTGCAAACCGTGTGAAGTTAACCAAGGACATGTATAATAGACCAACTACAATCTTGTTAAATTGTGGAATAAATCTATGGAAATTTTTAGATTTCCCAGGGAAGCACTTCGTACACCTGAGTTTGAAAATCTTATCCAATAGGTATTGCTTTTGGGCGTGGGGAGAGAGGACACAGGACTTCCACCCCGCTCCACACTCTTTTTTTTCGTAGAGTCAGTATATCAGGCTGGAGAAATGGGCTCTTGTGAACCTAATGAGATTCAACATGGCCTAGTACAAGATGTTGCACTTGGGTCGAGACAATCCCAGGTATTGATGCAGACTTGGGAGAAGATCTCCTTGAGAGCAGCCCTGTGGGGAAGCACTTGAGGGTCCTGGTGGATGAGAAGCTGGATATGAGCGAGCAATATGTGGTTGCTACCCTGTTTTGCTTATTATGCGCAGTTCTCATCAGTAATATTGTTAATTATTGTGACTGTCAGTAGCAGACATCTGTTCATAATTTCTTATGGAAATCTAGAGCACAGTTTGACAATAGTAACTTGGTGTATAGATCAAGAACCGTAATGTGTAAAATTTCAGTATACGGCTTGTCACGGTTTTATGATGTTTGGTTATCAGTATTCCACATAACAACATCATGTAGTGTGCTGTGAGTTAAAGAGTTAATGCTCCAGGTCTGGGCACCTGTCCCAGAAGTGAACTACATCCCCCAGAGGACTGTTCACTGTTCTGTTATCATTTCTGCTCAGGGCTAAAAGATGAAAGGCTGAAAGGCCTTTGTAGGTCACCTGGTGGCCCTTTTGATTGTCTGGCTCTTCTCTGTTGTGGATGCCATCTTTGTCACAGCATTAGAGTAAGGCCTTCGGCTTTTGGACGCTCTCATTTAATTTGATTTATCAGCTTCAACTGTAATGAAATGGTATTATAGTGTTATCTTGCATTCCAGTATCTTACTTAATGAATTAAAAGTGCCGCTGTTTTGTTTTTAGGCCTATCTCTAGCCTTTTCTTTTTTTTTTTTTTTTTTTTTTTTTTTTTCTCCTCCCTTTTCCCTTTCTGGGGCATGGATCCATGGGTCCTCCTGCCCAGCTAGTCACGGAACTGAGCCAAACCAGCTCGTAAGCCGTTGACATTTCATAGTGGAACAGGGAATATACTCCAATAAGAAATCCTTGTGTGCACGAGATACAGAAATGTGCCTAAGGTTCAAAGGAGAAGAGTTGGTAGATAAGGTTTCTTTCTGTCAGCCATTTCTAATTTTTTTTCTCATTGATACCTGATGGTATCATTTGAAAATTTGCTTGAAAATCTGTTGCTATTAATGGGTATGCCATTTAACAGACCAGAAGTATTTCGAGAGACAATTTTATTACCTGCTTTCTGTCTTAACACCTCAGCATTGGTTCAGCCTTACACTCTTCATTAATCAAATCCTCTAATACTTGTGTCATTTGCAATGGAAGTTGACAGATAAATGCCCATTCAGGAACTTGATTCTGATTACAGCAGGCAAGTGGGTTCCTTGTATTCAGCGATTAAGACACGGGCTGTTCCTTGAAGTAGGACACCATGTAGATTACATATATCCTATGTAGTTAGGTAAATTATTTCCAAAGGAAGGCCTTTGTCTCACTGGTCACATCTAGCAAATAATCACTGTGGATACTGTGGTGCTAAAGATAAAACTCAACACCTCAGTTTTGAAACATATTTTGACAAATACACATTCTCCTGGTAGGTGTCCTGAATGAGAAAATAGGTTTCATGTTAACATTACTTTGAATAGAGAAAGGGATTAGAGATTAAGAAGGACAGAACAAAAAGACAGTTGCTAGGAGTAAAGGATCCTTCCAGTGATTTAACCATATCACAAAAAGACAGTGATCAATCTGCTTTTACAGCTTTTCCCAGATGTCCGGTGCGTGCTGCGGGGTTTTGCACTGAAGAATGTACTGAGATACTAATGAGTTTACTGCTTTTAGGAAACGAAACAAAAATGTTTATAGATGCCAGGAACATATATCATTTACAGCCTACCAGAAAACATTAGAATGCCCCATCCAATTTGCAGTGCTAATTTACTGTAGATTTCCTAGTGAGAAGACCTATCATTAGATGACATACAGTTTCTACAATTAGCTGGTTAAGCAGCATTTCTTTGTAAAGTAGCATAAAAAGAACACGTTCAGAACAGCACATTAGATTTTCTTCTTAGTGGCTACTCCAGGGAATAGTACTTGTCCTAGCACATAAAGGTCAATGATAATTGAAGAATGCCAATAATGACCCAAGTCACTACAAAAATTCATATAAATCTGCTAGACCATTTTATATGTTCTTTCCTTAGCATTATCACAAGAGATGATGGTCCCAATAAGTCAATTCTATAAATAGGAAAGTGCTCAACCTACTCTTCAAATACTTGGCTTGCAGAAAAAAAGATGTTAAGTGACTACATTTATTCTGTAGTATATTTCTTTTTAATTAGTATTTATAATAGGTGGAATCAGTTGGCAACCAAAACCTTATTATGCAGTGAGATGCATTTGTTTGTAAACTAGGGAGCAGTAAAAACAAGCAGTAAGTTGAAGTATGACCTCAGGAGATATATGACCTTTTATATGTATCAACTTTGCTGACCCACATTATCTGTAACTACTACTGTAGCTACTAACTGGATAGAGCTGTTATAAGACTAAAAACATGAAAGATGTGAGAAAATGAGTTTCTTCCCTGCGTGCAGTGTGAAGCTATAAGAGCAGTCCTGTACCTGAAGAAAGGGAAGGCGTCTGGAAGGTGGAAGTCCAAAAAAAACCAGGATTCCTTGGTGTGGTGAAAGTGTGTGTTTTCCATGTGCCAGAAAGCTGAAAGAAAACAAATGACTCTGGAAATCTGTTTTCTGTCTTAATGCGGCAGCATTTGCTGTGTTTGACTGCACTGAATCTGGAATCCTAAATACACATATGATTGTTAACACAGTATTGGAACACACATTTCTAGTATTGATGATTTTGTGACTTCTTTGAAAAATACATCTTTTTGAAAAATTCACACTTCCTCTAGAAAAAATGTTATCCTAGAATATCATATTCAATTTCTCATTGTTCTAATTGCGAATTCTCATTATGCAGCAATTAATTTAGATTGCTCATAGTTTATTGTGTTACGTGGCTTTCCTTTACAACATTTTTTTTCCCGTATATCTTGAAAATGATGAACTCATTTCTTTTTAGAAATAAATAAAAATAATAATTTTTCAGAAGGGAGCAATTTTCCATGACAGGGCAGGATTTGGTAACCTGGGAGACTAAGTTTCATTGCAGAAGAAGACAGAGATGGTGAGAACAGACAAAAAGCATGCTAACAGGTGGATTTAGTATTGGAAGTCAGACAGAGACATTTTGTTTCTATTTCACTGCATTTTTTTTGCTTTCTGTATACCGATTTGAATGCATCTGCTCATTTCTATATCACATTGTACCATGGATGCAAATTTCTATCTACCATTGGGGGTTGGACACGATGATCCCTGGAGGTCCCTTCCAACCCCTACAATTCTGTGATTCTGTGATTGCTATGTGTTGATGCATGATGTATCTTCTGCATATAGATATTCTTGATTTTTGCATCCATAGACATTATACTGTCTTGCATCCAATTTCCTTCTCTGTTTTTCTTTTAAAAACCAAGCACAAATGTACTGATTGACATTTTTATTCATTATAGGTGGGCTGAACAGATTCAGAAAAACAATAAATTCACTACAACCTGTTAGTACAGTTGGTATTTTCATTTCAAGAAGCAGTTCTCCAAATCTAAATAAGAAGTATTTTTAAATACTGTTGAAATTTGGCTCTACTGAGTGCTGATAGTGGTGTTATCCTGAGCTACCTTGGGAATGATGTCATGCTTGTAGAGTTTCTCACTCCTGGAGGTTACATGATGGATATGACATAATTTTAATTGAGGTTTTCAGTGGTATTAAAACACTGCCATAGCAGAGAAGCAGATGATTTGGTGTGGGATTCAGATGCTTTATTTTATTTTATTTTATTTTATTTTATTTTATTTTATTTTTATTTTTTTATTTTTTTATTATTTTTTTATTTTTATTTTTTAAATAATCTGTCATCAATGATAATCACATTGGATTTAGAGCAACCATAGTCTTGGGTTTAAAATGTAAAATTCACCCAAGACTGCTTGTCTGTTGCTAAATTAACTGACAGGTGTAGAGCATTAAAATAATGTATTTTCATTCATATGTGCCGTAAGAGTTCACAGATAATTTTAAACTACTAAACAAAATGTTTTGGTGTAGATCTGAACTTTTGTATAGTTATTTTTTTGTTAATTATTACTATTCTACTATGTGTATTTTTATTATTACTGAAAAGGTTACTCTGCTCATAATAAAAAATCTATCTCAGCCATCTGGAATGACTGATTTTAACCAAGGAGTGAAAATAACGACGTTTACTGTTTGTAAGGACTGTTCAGTTAAACAGTATTACATCAGGCAATGGCGATGGTGAGAATACTATTGAATGCAAATTAGAATTGGTTGTTGCATTTTAAACAGGAGTGGAAATAGAAGAATTTTTAAGTTGTGTAAGTTGCTACAAAGCAAAATGAAAAGCAAAATTAATGTAGTAGTATACTATATTATTAATATAAGTAGAGGGCAGAGAAGAATCCCAATGAATCACAGGAAATCACTGAATATCAGTTTTACTGTTCACACAAATACTGTTTTTTTGAGGGTTTCCATCAGTAGCAGTGCAAGAGTGTCTTCTTCCTCCATAGATTTGACTCTCAAATACAATCGTGGGAAAATCACAGGCACTAAAAATAACAAAAGAGAGATTCATGGTGGAAGTTCTTGTACTCCTCTTACTGCTAGAGTGGTGGTGAAACTATCAGGGAATATAATCCAAAGAAAGCTGTGCTAGACTAGTTCATTTTGGCAGCTGCATCTGGATTGATTCCAGAGGAGCTCATCTTTTATTCAGAGAAAATTTGAAAAGGGATTTGACTTGGCATAGCGTCTCATCTGTAGAACAATGAAAGAAAAAAAAAAAAAAAAAAAGTAAATGCAACAATAAAGGCATGTCAAAACAATAAGCCACACTTTAAAAAAAAAAAAAGCATAAAATTGACAAACAGAAAAGAAAATGAAATAATTGGAAAAATAATGGAAAAAAAGTAGAATAAAAGCAAGTAGGAAATCACACATCAGAAAAAGAATGCAATGAAACAAAAGAGAATAAACCATTTGGAAAGAGCAAATAAAGCAGAACAATATTGAAAATCAATTTAAAGGTGAAGAATACATGATTTGAGGTGGTTTTTTTTTTTTTTTTTCCCTTGAAATAATCTAAAACATAAAATTACGTATTATCTGAGTTCTACACTGAAATAGGTTCATTCGTAATGCATGGAGTATTTTTGTCTACTCAGTAAGTAAAATAATTCTATCACTTAATTGCAATTGCAATTAAATCTGAGATAGTTGAAATAAGCAGTGAACTCTTTACTGGTTTTAAAAACATTTATGCCTTGGAAATCATGGAAATTAAACATTTTAAATAGAGATGATATTAGTTTTAATACTCTTATCATAATGCAAACCATTAGTCTGTTTTGTGGTAGTTATTAAAATACTTTAAAGGAAATGAAAACTAATGAATAAGCCACAAATTAGCGATATCTGACGATCCATTTTAGCATCATAAATGTGAAACCTTGTCATCTGAGTTCCAGATCTTCAGCCTCTGTCTTTTACTGTGTAATTGCTCTCTGTGGTCTCTCTTTCAGTAAAATTAGACTTCTCTAGTTGCAGCAGTAGAAGCTGATTAGCATGCATGGATTGGGAACATTTTAGTTTTGGTGCCAGGAGGAATCTTAGCCACAGCAATGCAAAACCAAGCACAGGTAATTTAGTCTGCATCTGGTTGGATTTTGCAGTTTGCTCTTTACTTCTCAGTACCCTGGCCAGACTCAGAGTCAGTAGAATGTATTACAGGGCCCTGAACTGTCAACATTTTGTGACCAGAAAGGAACTTGGAATTGGTTGCTTGGATCAAAATGTGGGAAATCACTGCTACTGTGAAGCAAAGAGGTAAGTCTGTTATCATAGGCTTTCAGTGCTTTGCTATTATAACCTAATAATTCTAAAATAGTGCATTGCAACTGACTAGTAAATGCCAACTCATTTGGAAAAGTCTGTTCTTTGTCTCTGCAAGCACCTGCTCTTTTATTTGTCCAATAGGAATAAATGCTTTATCAGAAGTCTGAACTCATTTAGACTTCCACAGAAAGCCTAAGAGAAAAAGAAAGTTGACCAAAACATGGAAAACCCTTCCAGGAATGGTGAAAGTGTAATATCAGAAAATTCTTGCTTAGGCCTTGGAACTAAAGCTATGTTTCTGTGAAATATCAGCAATGGAAGTTGTGAAAACTTCCACATCGGGTATAAGAAATTCACCTCTGCTGGGCAGCTAATTTGAGTACAGAGAAATGATAAATTTCTATTAGGGGACTAAAACTGAGCGACTGTATTTAAAAAATAGATCAAGAGAAGATAGAGAAATGCTTTGTGGTATTAACTATTACATGTTTCACTGCAAGTGTTTCACAGTTACAGGTCATGCTATATCACATGCTTCTGTTATCTATAAATCATTTAGTAAATTGTGTTGATATCCTTAGGTAGGGATTTGAACACTCCTTGTGTTTCAGGTGGTTCTGTAACTTTGCTACGTCACAGAGTCACAGAATTGCAGGGGTTGGAAGACATCCCAAGAGACCAACCCCCCTACTAAGGCAGGATTCCTACAGTAAGTCACAAAGGTAGACATCCAGATGGGTCTTGGATAACTCCATAAAAAGAGAGTCCGCAGCCTTTCTGGGCAGCCTGTTCCAGTGCTCTGTCACCGTTAACAAAATGAATTTCTTCCACATGTTAGTATGGGACTTTCTATGTAGAAGTTTTAGGTCATTGCTCCTTGTCCTATCGTTACATACCACCAAGAAGAGTGGTCTCATCCATTTGCCTTTCACGTCCCTTTAGATATTTTTAAACATCAATCAGGTCCCTCCTCAGTCTTCTTTCCTTCAGGCTGAACAGATGCAGGTTACTTAGCCTTTCCTCATACAGGAAATGCTCCAGGCCCTGTAATGCCTTTGTAGCCCTCACTGGACTCCTTCTAGGTGACCCCTGTCTGTTTGAACGGAGGAGCCCAGAGCTGGACACAGTATTCTGAATGTGTCTTCACCAAAGCAGAGTAGAGGAGGAAGATCACCTCCCTTGACTTGCTGGCCAGGCTCTTTTTAATGCGCCCCAGGGTGCCATTAGCCCTCTTGGCCACAAGGGCACACTTGTGGCTCATGGCCAGCCTGTTGTCACCGGAACACCCATGTCCTTCTCCACAGAGCTCATCTCCAGTAGATAATCTCCTAACCTGTACTCATGCATATGGATGTTCTTCTCCAGTTGCTCTTATTAAAACTCATCAAATTTCTCCATGCCCAGCTCTCCAATCTGTCCAGTTCTTTTTGAAGAACTTTCAGCATATCAGCTACTTCTAACTTTGTATCATCAGCAGCATTGCTGAGGGTGGACTCTATCTCCCACCCTAAAGTGCTTCATACGGTTTCTGCAGCAATCAAATAAGAGGGAAATCACTCTTTCACTTGTTACAAAATTATTTGTGTTTTCACTGTTAGAAAATAGAACAGTTTCTTTTTCATAACAGCTTAAAGCTTTATTGTTAGAAGCTAAACTGTTTTACTTCTCTTCAAGATATATGGCTTTGGTTTCTGTCACTGTGGTGTGTTTAATTTTAGAGTATCTTTCAGCTACAGATGAAACTATACCTTCCCTTTATTCTGGATCAAACACTTGTCACAGGCAATTAAAACAACGCTGCACTTTCTGGGAGGGGAGAAGCCCTCTTGACAATCTCATAATTTCAGCAGCAACACTGACATGAGCTCCTGTCACGTCCAGAGCCATTTATTTCTTTGTCGTGCTGCAGCCTAGTGCTACCTCAGTTATGGTAACACAGCTGCTTATGGATTCATGTTTTGAATTGGATCAGCAAACTCATCTGGTTTAAAACAACAAAAAAAAACCCCCACAAAATAGATGGAAGACAGCACTGGTGTTGCTTCTGAAATCCTTCTGTTCTCAGGCAGTCTTTGAACTACAGACTTTTATGTTTCACGTGGGTTGAATAGTTCTCTGAGCTCTGGAGTAGCATCTATCATCATTCTTTCTAACAGCATATTGTTAAGATCTTAAGCCCTTTGCAATCCCTAATCTTCACTTATGTTTTCATGCCTGGTACCACCTGGTGGCCTGCGCATACACTCTTTAGCAGCGACAGTACAGGTTCTCTCCTCAGCATAAGCATCTCAGTGGTTAAGAATGTTAATTTAGTCATGTCATCACTAAGTTTTTTTTTTTTTTAATATATAAATGGTCCATAAAACAGGCAGTATATGAGTTTATTAAATACATTTCTAACATTGAGCACAGTGGAAGAACAAAGTGGATATATGAAGAAAAAGAGAAAAGAGCCTACACGTTTTTCACTTCAGTCTTCTTTTTTTAGCATTCTAGAGAATCTTTTCAATCTCAGTCAGTGGTCTTGAGAATACTCAGGATTCTTCTGTGGCTTATTAGGATCTGTCTGCCCTTTTGATTGTGTACCTGTCTTCTGGAATGCAAGCAATAATACTGCATATAAACACAGTTTGGACTGTAAGACCTTGAATTTCACACCCATAAGCATGTGGCCTTTAAAAAATATAACCTATTATGAGTGAAGGAACCTGTAGGAATCATTCAGAATTCTTTCCAGAGATTCTCTGTTTTCTTACTAACCTCTTTTTTTTTTTTTTTTCAAATACTGACAGCCATAAATAAGCCTCATCCAAAGGCAGCCACTAGGGTGGAAATTTTAAACGTTTGGGCAGAATTGTATGAAGGATTTATGAAGTCAAATAGAGAGGTATGTGAGTACAAAAGACTTGCAGTCTGTCAAATCACCTGAGATTTTTTGGTTGGACTCTAGTGAATCAAACTAAAAGTTAAAAGGATGCTGAAGTTATATTCTTACCTCTTTGATCCCTTCCTTCTATTCAGACGAGACTAATGGTTTGTCTAGATTCTGCTAAATGTTCAGTATGGACATTTTATAGGCTGCACAGACAATGTGAACAATAAACAACTTCATTAATAATTACATAAAAATTATTCCTATGTAAGCAGATTCTTCTCGATCCACATTCATTTCAGTTACTGAACAATGTAGTGTTCAATTTGCAAGAAATTTGCTACTTACTGTGGTAGGAACAAGGTGCAGATTGTATTATGATGGCATTTCATCTTATCTGTTAGAGCTTGAGGGATTATTCTTTCCTTCTCCCATTTCAAAAGGAATTCATTATGCTGTGATGTACAGCAGGAGTACAGCTCTCTTTATAAAATTATTAAGCTGCTTTACAATTAAAATTGCCATCTTTTGTCCTGTTGCTGTTGTTTATAAATGAGTAGAAAAACAGGATGCTAAGTAGAATTACTGTAGAGTATGTGCTTCTTCTCTGGGAATGTATTTTCCATTTTCTTATAAAGCATTGATGTTGGTCTAGTGTGTATTATTAATCACATATTTTATTTATATCAGAGTAGTAGAACCCCCTGGTTGGGACTGGGAGTCCTGCTGTGTGGTTGCTGAACACACATGTAATAATAAAGGAATGAAAAGGGATCCTGCTTGATTCTAGCTAAAGGTTACTATCAGCACAGTTAGAGGCCTTCTTTTTGCAGGGCTCATGAGGTCGCAGCTCCAATCAAATCTGGTGAGCAGTATTCTTTCCCTGTCAAACAACCCATATGGAGCAATTGCTATATCCAATTAAACTGCAGTTATTAATTGGGAATGCATTTTGTTAAAATACAAAAAACAACAGTCTGTGAGAATTCTCTTGTCTTATGGTAATCTGTTTAGCATTACAGCCTGCTTGGTAAGTGATGTTACTCTTTGTATTGAGTCTTTATGGCATCATTACCCAAAACACAAAGCAGAGCATAATTTATAGGATCCTATCAGCAGAGGTCCTGGAGGGAAGTTGAGTAATTGCTTTCTGCCTCATAAGGCTTTCATAAGTGGAACTCTGCTAGGATTCACAGTTTATACATGGAACAGTTGAAAACATTAGGAGGGAGACACTGATTGAAATAGTAATAATATGTTACTGGTTTTTAGCTCTTCTTTTTTTCATTATTAAACCACCCCAAAAAGTGAAATAATGTACGTACGAATGCCTAGGATGGGTAAGAAGGCCTTTTGGGGCTGAATCTAGTTTAATCTGTGATGATATTGGTAGTTACATAGTATCAGCAGAGTTAGATTGGTGCCGTATATATTTTTTTCCAGAATGGATCATCAGTAATCAAAATATCAGGTAAGTGATGTAAAACTTTGAATAAATCATGAAAAACTGTGGATTGAAAACTATGTAAAAGCTCTAGGCTGAAAATTTCTGGGTTACTTTACAGATTTTGTATCAAGATTTAATAAATTTTGTTAAAAGGAAAAATAACAGTTTACATAATTGGAAAGGTAGCACTCCAGAAACTTCTGATTTCAGAATGGATTTCAGACAATGGTACTCATTATTAATTAAATATTATGTGATAACAAATTGATTAATTTCACAGCGAATATCAAGAAAGAATAAAGCATGCCAAGTGGTAAAACTGAAAGCTGGACTCGGTTCAGTTGCTCACTCCTGTGTTCTGTTCAACATTACAGTTTGGCTCCTGACTATAGATAGATAGTAACGGCATCTAAGATGCATCACAGATTAAAATTCACGTACTCTGAATTCTTCATCTCCTACTATCTGTGTGGTGCACACATGCTATAAACTGGCTGTAGGCAGCAGATGCTGGAGATGAATTCAGCAGTAATTAAGTGATAATGTTGTTACGATTAAAGCTGAATTATATTCTGAAAACTCTTTATTATAAAAGAGGTCTAAAATGTGAAAACTTCATGGGGTCAGTGGGTGGAAACTCTGCCAATGGGATCTGGAACTGAATGATCCTTAATATTCCTTCTAACTGAAGCCATTCTAAAAATGGCTAAAAATCCTAAGAAGGATTTTTGTGGGGTTTTTAAAATAGTGTATAGTAAAAATATAATATAAATAAAAATATTATATAAATATCATATATATATATATATAATATTATATATTATATTAAATAAAATATTATATATAAAAATATAAAATATAAAATAGTGTATAGTAAAAGTAATAAATACATGCAGTCTTTATTAGTAATGCATATTACTATTATTAGTAATGCAGTATTTAAAAGTAATAAAGTAATTATCAGAGTAAAGACCAAATACATCATCAGATTTGGAAATGTGCTTCAATAGTCTTAACAAACAAATCCAGAGAGATGAATGGTAAAATATGTCACACCTCTTTTAATATTCTGATGGCTTCACTTGAGCACAAAAGTCCTCTCTAGGAAACAGAAACATCCAGGACAAAAGTTATAACATTTTTACATACTGTTTTGTCGAAGTGTCTCATCTGTAATCTGACAAAGACCATTTCTATGAACAAAGTGCAGTCTCTGGCCTAATCGTTAGCTTTCTAAAAAAGTTCTTGATATGGGTTTGAAGTGATTTTTCTGATGCATATTTCAATCTAGCTCTGAGGCAACGAAATTCAGTCTACACACTTTCCCAGGTAAATGATTTGCTGCAAGATAGCACTGATTTTAAATTAGTGTTATCCTGAGAAATATCGGCAGTTGTGTTCTGGAATAAATCCCTATTTTTCTTTGAGATCTCTGCCTTATCATTTTTCAAAATAGAGCTTTAAAGTGATTTTACCATAGGCCTAGTGGTGTTTTGTTGAAAGGTAGAGTTTCTTAAACATCATCATTTGTGTCAAGCGAGTCTTGGAACCTCCTGGGTCTTGGTTTGCTTTACAAGAAAGATGCTCCCGTATTGACATGTTAGTTCACTGTTTATAGTTGTTCTTTGCAACAACTACAGAAAGTTTTTACTTTCTGTCTTTGCTTGTTTTTCTTGGACGTGTTTGACACAAAGTAGGTTATTGGTTAATAAAGTAGAAGTATAGTTTAACAAAGGAATTACTCTTTTTAGAGATACTACCTTGTTACTAATTCCTTATGTAATATATAATATCCGTTTTATTTTTTGCTGTCTGATATTCTTCATTAGATAACTTTCATAAAGAGATCCATGTCTTCGCTACAGTGCATTCTCAGCTGCAACATTTCTCCTGCATCTGTATTTCTCAGCAGAATAACAGCTTATTACAGTGTGATTTTAAGCTTCTGTTTTTTTTCTTGTATTTAAGTATTTAATTATCAGTTCTTGCTTTGTGGAACATACATGGTTAACCTAGTTTTGCTGATCAACAGGTTTGTAGCTGTGTCTTTGCTTTGTAAATTGGTGTTACATTGAGGCTACAGAGTTGAACAGAAATGGCAAGAATCTGACAAACTCTCATGATTATTTGTGACTTCCAAGTCGAAGTCTTGTCATGAGATGCAAAAGAGGAAAATGCCACTTGCATGGTAATTTTATCTCAAGTGAAATGTGGGCTCCAAGTAATTTTAGCAGATAATTGGCAGACCAGAAACACAGGATTATTATAGACTATCTTCCTGTCAATATTTGATTTTCAGGATTTGGTTATAGAACTTCACTGTTGCAGTTTTCTGCAAAGTCTGATCTAATCAGAGTCTCTTCCTTTCCCTGCAGACCCTAAGCCTTACACTACATAGTTTCTTAATGCTCCTGGACATGACACAACTGATGCAAATATATATGGAGTGAAAGAAGAAGAAGCCAGTACTATTTTCCAATTAGATTTTTCTACCTGCATTTTGGGGCAAGAAGTAGACATAGACTCAGTATACATCATGTAATAGATTACCTGTCAAGACCGATCCCTGTAGGACCACCATGATTGTGATGGCATCCTCCTGACAGACAAATACAGTTTTTCTCTGAAGCTGTAGGGCAAAATAAAGCACACTTGCCAAAACCAACATGAAGGCAAAGCAAAATCAGAATAATTAAGGAATGGCTAGGACTGTCATTTTGCTCATAGCTGGGCAGGCTGATGTATCTTACAAGTCTCAAATGGAGCTTTCACCTTAGCTTCCATTCAACTGGGATGTTTCTCTGCAGAAAACAGATTAGCAGTGACACTGTTCTTTCCCTTGCAAAGAATATTTCACACCTCTTTAGGGTCTGGTGGCACGGAAATGTGCAAATTTATGAGAAAACGTTCATATTTGCACTTGAGGTTTTCACTTGTTATCTGGAGAGTGGCTTCCCTGGAAATGTCTGGGCAGCATGCTGCAAAGCAGCGGCTGATGTATCTTTCATTCCATCGTTGCATGTTGTGTAACATCCATAACACTTCTGAAAATGTAGTTCCCATTCAGAGGAAAAAGAATAATGCTTCAACATCTGTTTTTTTTTTTGCTTTGACATTTAGACATAAAAACAGATATGTGCAGTATCTTGGTAATACCTTTCACTGAGAGGATTTTTTCCCCCACTTTTACTATTTTCAGAAATAAGAAATATTTTTGTTTAAAGTAGTTTGCCAGCTCTGGTATTGAGCCTTCTCTAAGTGCTGTTGAAGAATAAGAATTCTGTTTGCAATGAAATCAGAGTTGAATGTTGAGGTCCAGTAGGAAGGGCCAGAATATTTTTCTAGCTAAACTATGAGTCATTTAAATGCCTGTAAATTTGCACACGAAACAGTCCTAATTAAAAACCTTTATAGATGAGTTGTACATTCTCAGTAGTTTCATAGAGTTTTATAGATTCTGAACTCTTCTAACATGTCTTGAACATGCTTGACTCTGATGAGTATAATATCCTTCTGTCTAAGCATCTTTGTAGGATTCATAAGTAACGGGATTCTAAAAGAAGATGGACAGAAAAGGCCATTATCTGAAAAGGAAAAGTTCATGATTAAAGCCTGCCAAAATTATGGCTTCCTCAACTCTTTGGCAGAAACATTACTATTGAGAATCATGAATCTTCCTTAGATCTGCTGTGTAATTTTCAGGTGAAAATGTGGGCAATACAAAATGTGAATTAAGCCTAAGCACAAAGTTCAAGAGATGTTACGAGCAATGTAGCTATTAATTCTTTACAAAAAAAGTAGTAGTAAGATAAAGACTTTAATTACTTCTCTTTGGGTTGTATTTGACTTTACCCCTCTGCCACAGCATGACATTGCTGTTTTTTGGGCAAGAGTCAGACCACCTGTGCTTCCAGCAACGCAATTTCCAGTGAAGCTGACTGAGAAGAACCACTGTGGCTTTAAAATTAGTGTCATCTTATTTGTCTTTTCAAGTTCATTTATGTCAGTTGCCACTGCAGCCAGAGTGCAATCTCTTTTTAATCATTTCTTCATTCCCCCTTGAATGGTTGTGGTATAGCTGGCTAGAAACTGAGATGAAAAACTACACTTAATTTGGTTGCCTTTCATCAGGAACTTCACTTACTACAAAGCCACTCTATTAGACCACAGATGTCAAGGCAGCTCAAGACATTAGCTGTCAAAGTAACTCTCCATAACCACCTGCTATTTACATGCAAAACATGCCTCCCTGTTGAGACTAAAACTGTAAACACATTTCTAAGAGAAAACTACTGGCTTAGGCTATGACAGAAACTTTCTCTTTTTTTGCTTTTATGTGATCTGGAAAAAAAAAAAATCCCTTGCTGTCAAAATGAATACAAGAAGCCCCATTTGGGAAAAACTCTTATTGCTTTAAACGCTTCCACAGAACTGCTTTGATTTTACTTTTGCAAAAAGGTTATAATTTATTTGTCTCTCTTCACTCCTGTCTACCCCACAGCAACTGTGATTACATACAAATAATAAAATCTTGCCTGCAGTATGACAGAACCACTGCGTCTCCTGCAGTACTAATAGGTGATTATTTATACCTTTACACTAATTCAGCAATGCAGAATGGTGCCTTAGAAGGTCAGCTTCTCATCCATCTGTGGCTGAATGTATGAGGTGTATCTGAACAGAAAATCAACCTTTTAGTTCCTTCGTCTTCAGCTAATTCCTTCACCCTCAGGATGTATTACAAAATAAGACTTATTCCCCTGGTAGTATGAGCCTGTGGCCTGAAACTCCTGACAATATTAACACCTTCCAGTGAACCGTGATCTAAAGATGTTTGCTCACACCATGTGGATGTGGGTAGATACTCTTTCACAACTTCTGCTGATGAAAGCGCTTGAATACTATAGCTTGATTCAACAGATGTCCAGATCAGGGACCAGTTAATGTTTTAAGTTCTTATTTATGACAGTAACACAAATAAAGTGGTGGTGTAACTTAAAAGTTGCAGGAGGAAGGAGGAAGCAGGGAGCAAATATAGACCCATTCAATTTTGCAAACATTATCTTTTTTTTCCTAGAAGAATTGTCAAGGCATCTCCTTAGAGGTTGGCAGCCATCTGAATGTGTAAGAAAGCTCATTATTTCAGTTTCCAAATCTTCTTCTGGTTTGGGAATTAAAGAGGTGTATTAGAAAGGCAGTAGTCACTGCATTGATATCTAAAAGAATTTCATCAAGATTAAATTTGTTCCATTACATTTAGAAAGTAATTATTGCCGCAGAAACATCTAGTATTTTTTTTTCTCATTAAAACAGAACCCAAAACTCTGGATTATGTCAGGGTAAGATGGTGGGTTTAATGTAGCAACCCTCTGAGCTTGTTCATCCTTTATTCCTCCATGTATTTTGAATTTTGACTCCCACTTGAAACCAAAAGTATATGTGGGGAAGAGTGTATGTCTGTATTACTGGAAAGGAATATGTGAATGGAATCTAAAGCAGTCAACTTCTTAACAAAATATAGGGTGTTTCAACTATGCAGAAATCAGTTTGCATAGAAAGATAGATTATGTGACCTATTAGGAGTTTTTCCGTTTCTGATTTTATGCTTCTGAGAATACACTACTTGCCAACAGTATCTGAAAGTCATTATTCCAATGCTGCTTTTCTGTTGATGAGAGAAATGCCCCTCAGAGATTTCTGCACATTGCTGGCATCTAAGAGATGGCAAATTAAGAGAGGATAAAATGGGAGTAAGTTATAGGATTTTGCCCAAAGGGAAAAATAATGGACCTCCATATCCATAGTATCCCATCTGCCTACAAAATATTCTGAAAATATCAAATACAAAATATCTTTATGTTAGTATGACTTGTCTGACTTGTCTTTTTTTTTTTTTTTTTTTTTTTTACTTATTTTACTCTCGTGTGTATTATGAATAGAAATAAATATTTACAAAATAATTGTAAAGGTGAGTAAATAAGATGACAAACAGTTAATTTAAAACAATCAGTTCTGAAAGGGTTGCTATGCAAATGCTTCCGGCTGTTCTCACTGGGAGCTGGAAGGCTGGGCAGGGTCAGGGGAACAGAGCTGCTCTGTTCTGCTCCGCAGTGGCCACCAGACCATCTGCAGGTCTTAGGCTGCAACAGCAGAGGTTGAAAGCTGAGGCTGCCCCCAGCAAGTTATTCAAAGGGCTTCCTGCCTAAGGATGCAATAAAGAGGATAACTTAGGGCCAAATAATGACAGGAATGTCATTAGTAACTACTAATTAGTAGTTTGAAACTAGAAAAAGAAATATAGCAAAATACAGCCATTTGTTTTCCGTGTTCATCTTTTAAGTAGAAAAGAGAAAGAAGCTTTCAGGGGTGTTTCTGAAGTGAACATACTTTCGGACTTGTAATAGAAGTAGCTATGGTGCTTCAGGTGGTATCTTACAGATTCACACAACAAACTTCTTGCTGCTTGGTCACGTCATCCACATTTCATACCATACCTCGATGGATAGAGCATGAAGAACCTTTCCTTGGATGTGAAGGGCTTGTGGTAAACACTGCCATCTCCTTCCTAAGCAATGCTTTAAGGGATATTACTGGGAAAGGTAAAATGCGTGATTTTATTGAAGAGAAGTAATTCAGAACAGTGGAATTGCCCCTTCCTATCAGGATGTTATTTCCCTCCTGTATTATTTGATTCTGAAGATCTGAGTTACATAGCAAACAGATGCCTTTAAAAGAAACATTATTTTTACGTGCAATTAAGCCAAAGGGGAAATATTCATTCTAACTCTGAATTTGAAAGCCAGAGGATTTGTGTCCATTCATATTCTATGCGTTTGGGGTTCAGCTTTCATGAAAGACATTGTCTCTCTGTATGAACACTAAATTCAACATAAAGAAGAAAACTAAATTAGGAGATGAGTAGTTTATGTGAACTGTTAAATTAGAATCCTGACTTTAATTAAGTGGTTATTATGTTTCTAAGTACCTGAAAATTTAGCTTCTATACATCAAATGCATATTAAAAGTTAATTCATAAAAATTACTAATGGGACTTTTTAGAATAGATTAAAATATAATATGCATGCTCATATTAATACTTTTAGTATTTGATTAGAATTCATCAATAGAACAGCTTTTCATGATCATTTTGAACATTTTTTATGTACATTGGTGCCATCCTTTGTAATACTGTATAATGAATACATTTAGAAACATCTGTGAGTTTTTGCTTCATGTACTTGACATGACTCTGGCCTTATAACTTCTAAAACATTTCTCCAATTAAGCTGCTCAAGCCCTTAAGGCTGTCCACGGCTGCTGCAAATTGATTTCTCCCATGATGATATTTAGATTCCCCAGCTGAAACAGGAGAGGGCAAAAAAAAAATCCCACATCATATTCTGACATCTCTATTTTTAACCTTTTGCACTTCCTGCGCATTTTTAAAGTTAATCTAAAATTTTCATTTTTCCTTCCTTTTTCATCACTCCCCCTGCCCTTGCTGATCATCTTCTAAAGTCCATCTTATCCAGGCTTAATCCTTAGAAATGTTCTGCATAGCACCTTTGGTTGCAAGAAGTCTGATTCCAGGCCTGAAAACTTAGTGAGATAGAGTTGCAGCTGTTGGCATGCAATGATACAAAATGGGAATTTTGTTTATGTTCACATTTGCACATTTCTGCAGTTTAGATATTAGCCAGCAGTGACTCATGTTAGATCATTCATTTTTGGTGAAGTAGATCACAGCCTGAGAACTTAGCACCACTTAACTCTACTTGTACACCATGTTGGCTTAGCAAAGTTTGATTTTTGATTGAATTATTACTGTATTCTTAATGGAAAATAAAACATAACAAGGAGATCACTATAACAGATTCCAGCTGAGTAACTGAAAGGGTGGTTGAATTTTCTAAATTTAACAAACATACAAAATTATCAAGAAAACATATTTGTAACAGAAATGCTCAGTCACAGCTTGAAGCAGTGATTGAGCACCTGGTGGGAAAGCAGGGCCAACCCAGGGTAGCTCAGGTGCATGCGATGAACCTGAGTGACCAGAAGGGGTAGAGCCAGGATTCACCTCTTCCCAGACCTCATTTAAGGATTGGCAGTGGAGGCAAGGGGTGTCTTGCTAGAGATCCCTGTATACTTGAAGCTTTATAAAGGAAAGTGGCAACATGTGTTGCATTTGAGCAAATTCTCACTTTCTGCAGCTTGGGTCCTTGCTGCTCTGCTATTGTTGCTGTTCTTTCTGTTGTATTATCATGTTATTTTACATGTTAAAAAAAGAAAGTGAAATATTTAATCTAAGTACATCCAATTCCTTGTGAGTTTCTGTATTTTGCTTACACATTGATCAAATGTGTCTCCCTCAAGGGAAAAGGGTTAGAAAAGTGAAGTCGTAACCAGGTGGGCAGTCTAACTCGTGGTGTTCTTCATGTAAGTCATTTTGCTTACGTCAGTGCTTCAGAGAGAATCTTAATGGATATATGCAATGATTCCTGTGTTTGTATCTCAAACTTCAAAAATATTCCTTGTATTTTCCAAGAGAATCTGCTAGTAACTGGAAATTTAGGAGTCTGATTGATTGACCTCTGATGATTCTGTGATCTTATTTGCTTTATTATACCAAACTTATATATGCAGGGACTTGAGACAAATGAACATTGATAAAGGATGTTCTGCTGTTGTTGGAAATTCAAATTTGACCTACTTTTACCTACAGCAAAACTGAGATTGTGAATTAGTAAGCATCAGAAATGAAGATGTTATGATATTACTTAGTTTGACATTTAGTTTTGATCCTATCATTAGCCACTGAAATATCTTACTGTAGTAAATTCGGGGAAGCCTCCTTCCATCTAAGAGCTTTATTTGATAAAGGCTCAAATCTAATTCCTCAAACAGAGTTTCCAGTCTCATTAGGTTGGCATTAAATCAGTTTGCTTACATGATTTTTATTTGCACACTGTTATTGATGTACATTTAATACTAAATTTCAGCCTGCAATGAAGTAAGAGGCAGACATGCAGCTGATTAGGTAAAAAAACAATGATTAAATTTCTGTTATCAGGAGAACCATTGCTCTTTTAAAGAGTGCGTGGTTTAATTTCATCTCATCTAATTGTTATCAACAAGCTGCCATTGGCTCATTAAATACGTTGTCCATTGGAACAGCAGCAGACTAATGAATTTATATAAAAGTTCTGCTTCCAAGGTACTTTGTTGTTCATGGTGGAAACAAATTAGGGTGAATTACGCTGTTTG